>NC_091665.1:31885000-32150000 GCF_042453785.1 Malus domestica
ACAATTTTGGCTTGGTGGGGCCCACATGTCCTTTGGCCTAGCCTTTGGTTAGAGACAATTTTTGTATCATTTCAGGCTATTTTTAGCCATATGGCCCTCTGGCCTGATCGGTTGAAGATGGCCTTATAGATCAAGACAAGTCCAAAATTTAGGAGAAAAATTATGTGTTAAATTTGTTCAAAAGTGAGATCATTTGGCTTGCAGACGATAAGGATGATAATCTTGCATACGTTTAAGTTGTTAATCAACAAGATTATATGCTGATGTTAATCAGTGAGTGGAAGTCCTCATGGCATGTTTACAAAACAGGAATTGAGGTAGAAGAAAGGAAATCGAATTCTTCAGGTGATTTTCGCGTTTACTAAATCTGGAAATGAAAAAAGTAGTAGGCTCCATCCAACACCTGTAAAAAAACCCTTGATATTCCCGGAATACTGACTTGGATGAGGTATTTGAATTTTGGAAGAAATTACCTTTCAAATGTAGCCCCTTCCATCTGCCTCCCACGATTAGAACACAAACCACTGCACCACCTTCCAGACTGCCAAGACCCACCACCAACCCACCCCAACAGATCCCTTACAGCTCCACCGCACCACCTTCTCCTTATTCCCATTTCTCCTTAATTCAATTCCTCCTTAATTTAATTCCTCTCTCATAATTACGAATTAGTATACAAACAATAAAAGAGCAGACATCCTAAGCATAATATGTAGTGCCATGTTTTATGTTTGTTTTTGTTCGCTCCTTTCTTGGTGAACCAGGAGCCTGGGAGCAAGATACCAAAATACGGAAATGGATCATCTCGGGATCACTTTCACCTAATCCTCCTCGTCAAACAATCTGAACCCTTGAAATTTGATCAAATGGCTAAAGTTATAATAACTTTAGCCATTTGATCAAATTTCAAGGGCTCAGATTGTTTGATGATGAGAATTAGGTGGAAAGGATCCGGAGAGAATACATTTCCCCAAAATACAATTAACTAGCCAGCCACAAGGACAGACCATACAAGGCTTACTGAGATTATTCACATTATATTATATAAAAAGTTGAAAGGTAATGCTAGGGCGATTAAATTTGTATGTTAAATTTTGTAAACTAAATTACATGGAAGTTGATGATTAATTTATTACTTAAACATTGATAAAAGTTCTTATTTTTACTGGTGACACATTATTTAGTGTGCAAATTTTGTTTTAGTTTACATAGCAATATTAATTATATAATACAGAAAACATTGAATAATGTAAAAAATTAAATAGACTCAATAGGCCTCGTATGGTTAAACCACCTTGAGCCTACCCCATTCTTAAACACAAATATATAGGTGAATAGAAAGAAGAAAAAGAAAAATTGTTTGACGAAGGGGGGTAGTGGAAGAACCAAGCTAGGGATGAGCGCGCTAGCTAATCGTAGACCATCGTTGTTTTCTTCCTTCATTTCATAGCTTTAGGAAGGAAGGTTTACTTTTTGGTCGTTTACTGGTATTAAAATGATTGTGTTGAATTTTTTGTGGATATTTGAACAAATACATAGGTATTTATAGAATTTTTTTGGTGAATTTTGATGTATACAATTTTTTTAATTGTTTTAACCGCTGGATTTAAATTTGGTAGGTTTGTTTATATTCAATCTCAATCATTAAATTTAATGTATTTATAATTTTGATTTAAAAAAAAAAAAAATTGAATCTGGAGTTGATTCCAACCACGTGGGTTGTCCTATCAAAAAAAATAGTTGTTGGTTGGTTCTTTTGCAAGTAGCTGACAACGTAAACAATTGGGTCTCACTGCTGTGTCCCAACCACTAACCTTGGCTAATTTTCTAAGTTAAATTTGGCAAAAAAATAACTTTCAACGTGAAACCTTTTTTGACCAGATGATTGTAGAATCTTTGGGTGAGTTTAAAATAATTTTAAGTTTTAACTTACTCATTGGAGTTGGTCTTAATAGTATACTTTTAGGGACATTTGATCAAGTGAACGAGGCAATGCAATGGTTTTGGCCTGTTTAGGTTATTTTTAATCTCCACACTGCTTCTTGGGCACGCTAGAATTAGATAATAGTGAATTTTTTTCAAACGGTCAGAAATTTTAATTCCCCAATCTCCATCTTTTTAAGGAAGTTTTAACAAAACACTTCCGGTACTGTTCACTTTTAACGAAAATCACTTTTTTACCTTTAACTGGCACTATTCACTATACATTTAAAAAAAACTTTTGGTTAAAAGATAAGTTTTTTTAAACTTGTCGTTAATTTTCCTTCTTTTTAATTGATTTGATTTCAGGAAAAAGGAGGGCGCCAATGGTGCAGCCTATAGAATGGCTAAGTAGGCCTTAGATTTTCCTTCTAATTTTCATTGGTTCGAGGACCCTCTGGATTTAATCCAGGTACCCTATTGGATGATTGTATGTCATCTTCTTAATTCTAATAAAGTTGCTATCGTTTCAACTCCCAAAAAAAAAAAAAGTATTATATTAACAAGTGGGTTTAGTTTAATCCAGACCATACAAACAATAAGTTTGGTTTATGACGTGGTCCTATAAAAGGGAAAAGGATTCTCGTCAGATTTTTTTTTTTAAGATTTAAGAGATTTTGTAATTGTATCCGTTTATCGTATATCGTGCAGTTAGAAGTTATTTTAAATAGTACCTAACGACAATCTACAACGAACGGCCACGATTATAAGACCGTCTAGATCTCCAGAAAAAGAATCCAACAAGAATCCTTTTCCCTATAAAATTACACTAATTACTTTCGTAATCAAGGACGTTGTTTCACATAAATTAAAAAACTACACTAATTATTGAAGGTGTGTGCAAAACAGTAGAGTGACTCAATCGATGAGATCACAGAATGAATAGGTTTTTAAATTAATTAACATATATAATGTCACATGTTTCATTTACACCGTATGAACCCAGTTGCAACATCGCACATAGCATCAGGTAAGTGCTTACGGCATCTCTTCATCTCTTGTTCAAGAGATGCTGTAAAACAACTAAAGTTGCATTTGTTTTTTTTAACAGAATTTTATTTTTTAACTGAAGTTGTATTTTAAAGAGCTAAATTAAAAAAATTCATCTACAAATGATACTGTGAAAGATATTATATTACCGTAAAATGAAAAATCACTATTTAAATTTAGAGCACAATCACTCTTTACATGGCATTTGAACTTGTTGTTGAGCACTGAGCATACTATTTTGTCCAACTGGCCTATCAACTTTGTAACCTTTTTACACTCGTCTTTTTACACACACATACACACATTTTGTAATGAAGAAAATGAACGAATATGATTGCAAAGAAACTCTAAAATGATTATTGTTTAATTCAATGGTCATATAGTTTCGAATTTAGGTATTTTTGGTATACATGATCTTTAAGACGTACAAAATAAACGATTGAATCGTTAAAATACACTACAAAATGTGTCCCCCGATTGTGACCCATGTATATAAGTGTGTGTGTTGGTAGTCTAACATTATATATGTGTACATATAAAATGCACAAATTAAACACCAAAATCTAGATTTTATTGTATGCTTTTCTTGGTAGCCTAACTTTCATTCTTAACCCAGTTTGCTGTCTCTCAACATGGTGTGGGGAAACTGCTTCCAAATCAAGTACGACTGGGATACAGAACACCCTAGAGCAAACTCCATTACCTAAGTTATTAGATGTTGAATTAGGAGGCGGGACTTTCTTGGAGCTGCCAGCGGGCATGGTATCTCATTCAATCCTTCTTCGCTTTGTTTAGCCGTCGGTTTGGTTTTGACCGGCTTCAACCAGCTGGTAGGTAAGTAGCAGCTTTCAGACCTCACAAACTTGTTCCCTTGTTCATATTCTAGGCTTCCATTCCATCCACTTGTGACTTGTTTGGAAATCCATCTTGATCATTAAAATCAGCGTAAATGTCACTTGAGAACAAACAATGATCACATGTTAACTCTAAAGTATTGATCAACCCTAAAAAAAAATTTAAAATTAAAAAAAAAAAATTAAAGATCATGAGTTTGTTGAGGATACTGAATAAAGTTAAGGTTTCATCATAAAACTAATTCGTAATATAAATAGTAGCCCAACTTACTTATAAGTCTATGCATGGTCCATTCTTCTATCAATGTGGCATTTATTCTTAACATGTCCCTCACGTGTGGTGAATTTTTAGGCCAAACATGTGGACAACATAACTTGGGTGGCGTGAAACACGTGACTATTGGGACTTCACACATGGGATAACCTAGCTCTGGTCATAAAGAAAGTTGATGTTTTCACCATAAAACCAATTGAAAATATGAACGGTACCCTAACTTACTTATTAGTCCATATAAGATCCGTCTTCCCATCTATATGGAATTCATTCTCAAATGATACTAAGTTAAGGTCTATATTTATGCTAGTCAATGCAGTTCTGGCTAGTTTCCTTTCTAATTAACAAACGGACTCATAAACAAGTCGAGAAAATCTAAAATTAAGGTTTCCAGAACATAATAGGAACATGACACGATTGAATCCTAGAGAGGAGTAGTAATGCATGCCTTATTCAACTTTCACATGCAAAACTCATCTCAACTCTACTTCGTGTATAGACAAATGAAACCATTACATCCTACAAGAAGTAAAACCTTTATTCGTAACAAGTAAAATCTTTAAATTCATAACAAAAACATTACATCATAAAAGTAACATTATAAAGGGATAATAATGCATTAGAGAAAACACAACAAATTAAACTCCCTAAAAAATTCCCAAAATAAGCGAAAGTACTTAATAGATGCGATATGGCTTGCCCATAGTAGTCTTCAGGTTCAAGCACCTTACATTTTGCCAGTTTTTCTTCAACAGAGAAACAAGAAAGTTAACGCTCAATTGCATGTTTTGGAAGATCTGCTTCTCTTCCTTGGATACATGCCCTACAGCAACTCCAATACAAAGGACCTTCTTCAGTTGGAACTTGATCGTTGCTTTTGTCTTGGAAACCTTAGACTCGAGGGATTCTTGGTGAGTAACAAGGGTTGGAAATTTTCCTGCCTTGTTGAGACCAGGACCCAAAAGACGGGGAATCTGCTTAATAACGGCTTCTGAAGCCAAAAAGGCATTCTTCGCCAACTTCTTAACCAACCCCTTGTTCTTGTTTAGCTTCTTCAGCCCTTCAATATCCATATATAGTCCAACCCAATCTTTTCGGCCTCCTAAGCATGCTGAGCATCTCCAAGCATGCAGACCTTCATCTTTGGACAAGGGATGTGTGGCAACCTAACAGAACAACTGAAACGTTTGTCTTTTTGGGGATCATAATTTTTCAGCCCAATCTGAAGTTCAATAGTCTCGCTGAAGTTACGTTCTTTTTCCTTGGACGCATTCATGATGATGGAAACACCCTCTCGGAGAGTATCACTCTGAAGTTTGCTCATGGCTGAAGCTTAAGTTGCCTGACCAACGAAGAATTCTGACCTGAAGATAAAAGAAGCGTACAACTACAAAAGAAACACGGGAAGACAATTGAAGTCGTCCAATGCAAAGTAAATGGAATTGAAGGTGCGTATGTGAGAATACTAAAGCCTATTTTTATACTGGTGAACCATCGGCTACCTTTTTCTTTCCCAAAAACAAACGGATCCTAACCAAGTTGGGGGAAAATTTAAAATTAAAGCCTTCGAAACCATAATAGGAATATAGCTGAATCCAAGAGAGGAAGGGAGAAAAGAATTGAGAATTGTTTGTAACCGAATTTATGCTATCTGGTCTAATTAATTTAGCGGTTAAATTGGCCAGATACAAGAATATAAATTAATTCTGGCCAGCATATGGTTTATACCAAGATTCAAGAATATAAATGAATTCTTACCAACATTAATTTAGGATGTGATTTTAGCTAAAATAAGATTAGGGGTTTGATATTCACACATTTCATTTTACTTTTCACACACGTTTCTAATTTTCGGCCATCGGATCGGATGAATTAAAGAAAATCAACGGATAGAAATTAACAAGGGGTGTGTAAGAAGTAAAATGAAATGTGTGGATAGCACACCCCTAAGATTAAAGCCGGAGTATTGATGTCATTGAGGCCTACGGCCGATATGTTTGTCTATAATGATATTATAGCCTATATATATATATATATTTTTTTTTTTTTTGAAAGTGGACGATCTTTATTGCGAAACAGAGATCACATACATACTAAGGATAGTGTGGATTAAAGGACCTCGATAAAAATCTTGTCAGGACTTTCAACCCGGTCTAAGGAAAAGAGCATCCCGCACGACAAGAAAGCTGTCCTCATATGCCAATACTGAAAAACCAATACAAATTACAAACTTTCATCAACCAAAACACCCATAATAAAATCAGGGGGATCTTCAAACCATAAGAATTGCTGAATACCTCCAATGCCAACCCGAGCCAACCTATGCACAGCCTCGTTACCACCTCGCTTCACATAATTCAAACACACCTGAGGGAAAAACTGTAATAAGAATCTCAGGTCATTAAGGATAGGCCCAAGAACTAAACAATCCTCCTCCCGCCTCTGCATGGCAGCCAAAACCATACTCGCGTCACCCTCAAACACCATCCTTGCACCCACAGAACAAAACGATTGAGCCAACAACATAGCTTGTCGAGCACCAAAGAGCTCCGCATGGAACGCAGAACCCGTCGGACCAATCAAACCCGCAGCTGCAGTGATAAATACTCCCTGATGGTCTCGAATTATGACACTGAATCCCCCCCCCCCCTGGAACCTTGCTGGATCCAAGCTCCGTCGAAGTTGCACTTCACCTAACCAACATCCGGTTTCTGCCATTGTTGCGGTGGAGTAGTGGACTTTGAGGAGCTTCTTTTATGCCACTCCTGATAATCACGCAACCAACCGTCAACTTCAAGCACCAGGTCCTCCGCCCTTACCTACTTACCATGCCAAATTACATCGTTTCGATTCTTCCATAACCGCCATAGAATCATCAAACAAAGGTCTAATACCATCGGGAGGATTACATTACAACAGAAGATAACCAAGAAATAAATTGAGTGTGGTTGCCATCGTCAACCCTAATTCCCAGGCCTCCAAACCAAACGGTCTTAGCCAAGCTACAGTCCCTTAATACATGCTCAGTTGACTCACCATAGCCTCCACAAATACTACACACATTCTCCACAGCCACCACTCGCCTAACAAGATTACCATGCGTGGGTAAAGCATTCATGTATGCTCTCCAGGCACAAATCCTAACTTTCCCGGGCACACAGGCATTCCAAATCTTTCTTAACACTTTACTACTTCCATCATCAGACATTGAATCAGACCCACTAGGCCCCGCTCCTGTGACAGACACCAGAGCCTTAGCTACATGATACGTACTTCGTAAAGTGAACTTCCCGTTCCTTTCAAAATGCCAGATTCTACGGTCCAGAGACGAACGGAAACTCAACGAAATACTCAAAATAAGATCCGCTTGCTCTTGAGAAAACAAAGCTCTTACCCGAGCCACATGTCATTGCGGCAAACCTGTAACAAACAGGCTATCCACTGTAGCCTCCACATTTCAGTCCGCCGGCGAAGGACTCAACACATGAAAAAAAGTATCCCTTGGAAGCCAGTTATCTCGCCAAATCTTTCAAGATTCTCCTTCCTTTTAGGAATTTTTTTTTTTTTAAACCTAGATGGTAGGAGAAATTTTTTATTAATAACGAAAAAAGATGTTACACTTAATAACAGGGAATTGATTTTGTGTTTATATTTTCTGATTTTGTATTTATAGTTCTTGTATAAAAAGGAATGTTACTTGTATTCCAAGTCAAAGACTTGTATATATTGTACTCTACACATATCAATAAAATCATCCAATTTAAACTTTTTACATCCTTCCCTTTATAATTGATTTTCGTGTTTATCTTTCTTGATTTTGTATTTATAATTCTTGTATAAAAAAGGAAAGTTACTTGTACTTCAAGTCAATGACTTGTGTTTATACCATATTTAGGGCCTCGTATTTAGACCTCGTATAAATACTCGATGGACTTAAATGTAATTATGTAATAAAGAAAGGGGCAAATATGTAATTAGGGGAGGAGCCCTTATTCTATAAAAGGGCCTCCTCACCCTCACAAACCCTAAGTCTCTCCTATCTAGAGCAAAACTCACACTTTCTCCCTCACAAATACTCTCAGAGAAATACAATCAGTGTAGACGTAGCCCAAACCTTGGGGTGAACCATGATACATCTTGTGTTATTTACATTTCATGCAGATTCACGGTCGGATTTACGTTGTACTAAGACCTCTGGTTTTGTGCATCAACATTTGGCGCCGTCTGTGGAAATCGATACGAAAAATCATGTCGGTTCTCTTTCATTTTTTTCATCTCACCACTGTGAATCTGCAAAAAAAAATAAATAAATAAATAAACCGTTCAAGAAAGCATGTGGAAGTTCTGAAAACATCACAAATTTCAACAACAAACTCATCAGACACATCAATAATTACCACCAAAATCAACACTCCTTATGATTCTCCAAGTCCTGCAGCTTTTCAATCCATTTTCATCATCACTCTCTTCTCTCTCCTTGACTCGACCCCCGACACCGAGTTGACACCGACGGCATCGCTGAAGGGTGTTTGTGACGTGACCCAGTACCCGAATTCGTGTTGCTAATCATTTCGATGATGATGGTCGGCCACTGTTGGTCTCCCTGTTCATCCTCCAAAAGATATTCTCAATATTCAATTGGGTTACAGAGCAATTCGAATCTTGAAACCCATATCTTGATTTTCCCCTAAAAACCTCAGATTTCGAGTAGTCAATTCGAATTCTGATACGATTGTAGCCCCCATTCTCATTTCCACAGTTCCCAAATTTCGCACCAAAAACCTACACGGTCCAGTCCAATCCATTCCAGATGGGCAATTCATGCTGCTGCTGCTGCTTCTGTACCTTCATAGACCAAGCGAGCATAGGCATCTTGGAGATGTGGGGTCGTTTCGAGAGTCTCGCCGAACCTGATTTCCACCTCCTGAACCCATTGGCCGGTCAATGGGCCGCCGACATCCTCTCCACCAGGATCGCCTCCCTCGACATCCGCATCGAGATCAAAAATAAGGATAATGTGTTTGTGCAATTAGTGTGCTCAATTCAATACAGGGTGGTGAAAGAAAATGCTGATAATGCATTTTATGAGCAGCAAAACCCCAACGAGCAGATTCAAGCTTATGTCTTTGATGTGGTTAGAGCTCTGGTTCCGAGAATGACGCTGGACGAGCTCTTTGAGCAGAAGGGTGAGGTTGCTAATGAGGATATCTGACTTGGGGGACTATTCACGCCTCATATCTAGAAACTCGCTCATTCACGACGACCCCACTGCGACGTCAACCATGAACGGGATTCTGTGGGACGTTCTGGAGATGGAGGTTCCGGCGTCAGATTTGTTGCTGTCGCAGTGGTTCGTTCCTTGATTTGGAACCGAACCGAGATGTTTCATTCCTGCAACCGCGATCGACGGTCGAGATCCGTACTGTTTAGTACTCGCACATATCGTCCATCTCTTCTCAACGAGAAAAGTGCAGATCAACAGTTGAGATCTGCCAAGCCCACTACCACCCACGGCTGCACTCAGTCCGACGACCCTATTGGGTTTCAGAAGTTGCTTCGGGAAAACCAATCTCGCCGTTATGGCACAAACTCATCTCCATGTTTCTGCTGGTTACAACAGAGGTGAGATAATTAAATTTCTTCTTGATTGGAAAGGGCCGAGTGAGGTTGAGTTGGAAGCCAAGCTGGATCGGCCAGCTCTACTCCGGCCAGTACATGTGTACCTGGTGGGAAAAGCTATGGAGATGTTTGTAAAGCAAGTCTGCAAAAGCAAAAGTGAAGATAAGCTTTCTATTATTATGACTCATTTTGTCTGCCAAAAGAAGGTACAGAGAATGAGCGGGGAGATCAAGAAAAGTAAAAGAAAAGATTCTTTTCTTATTATTAATTCTATTAATCATTCTTGTTTGCCATGAAGCAGAAAAGAGGAAACAAAAACAAAGGGAGAAAGCAGAAAGCAAAAGAAAAGGCAGAAGGTAAAAGTAAGGAATAAACACCCCACCAGAATGATATGATTTACTTTTCTTGTTTTTGAATGATGTAATTTATTTTTTGTATCTTTCGGAGACATCTGTATAAACCCCCTCAGAGGGTAACAAAAAAAAAAAAGGCAAAGCCCAAAATAAATGGGCTGGAATGTTGTATAGAGGGCGAAGGCCCATAAGCTCGAAATAGCACCAACCAGGTCATCAAAAGTATGCCCAATACTCCACAATTATTCGGCAACCCGCCGCTATTACCACCAACCAGGTGATCAAAAGTACGCTAAGTACTCCAAAATTATTCGACAACCTGCCGCTATTACCACCAACCAGGTGATGAAATGTATAACCCATACTCTAATATCATTTGGCAACTAGCCATTCATGCCACCAACCAAGTAATGAAATGTACAACCCGTACTCTCCTTCATGCCACCAACCAAGTGATCAAAAGTACGCTTAGTACTCTAAATTATACATGAGCATTACTCATGTCATCCATACATAAACATTCATGAGCAACACTCATAACAATCATACATAAACATTCTTGACCATCGTTCATGTCAACATTCATGAGCATCACTCATGTCAATCAGCTTCAAAAGCTTCATTTACAGAGCTCTAGCTTCAAAAGCGTCATTTACAGAGCTCTAGCTTCAAAGCTTTATTGCAAAGCTTCACCTACAAAAGCTTTAGTGCAGGGTATACAAATACCGCATCCGAACAACCGCCACTTCGGCCCATAAAACAATTTGAAGTCTCCAGCCAACAGACTCTATTGACCGAAGACTTAAGGGACTACATTATGTACCATATATTGGGCCTCATAAAAAAATAATTGGGGGACTCCAGCCCATCATTTATGTATTGAGGAGCGAGCCCTTATTCTATAAAAGGGACTCCCTCACTTTCATTAGAGAGCACCCATTATTCATGTACTGAGGAGCAAGCCCTTATTTTATAAAAGGGACTCCCTCACCTTCATTAGAAAACAACGTCCCCAACTGAGCAACCGCCTCGCCGCGAGCATAACTCCTAACTCATCACTTATGTATTCAGGAGCGAGCCCTTACTCTATAAAAGGGACTCCATCATCATCATTAGATAGCATCGCCGCCTACTGAGCATCCGCCTCACCGCGAGCATCAACTATAGCCCATCATTCATGTATTGAGGAGCGAGCCCTTATTCTATAAAAGGGACTCCCTCACCGTCAAACGCCACAAGCCCAGCTAACCAAGGCAACATAAGCCACGAGCCGAGCAGCCGAGTAGCATGTGCTACTTCTAGTTGAACATCATTTCAGATTGAGCACCGCCTCATATCGAACATCAGTTCAAGACAACATCTAGTTACTTCGGCCCACACATGGACTGAATTTCAAGTCTCCAACCAAAAGACTCTCTTGACTGAAGACTTGGGGGACTACTGTTTATACCATATTTAGGGCCTCGTATTTAGACCTAGTATAAATACTCGAGGGACTTAAATGTAATTATGTAATAAAGGAAAAGGCAAATATGTAATTAGGGGATGAGCCCTTATTCTATAAAAGGGCATCTTTACCCTCACAAACCCTAAGTCTCTCCTATCTAGAGCAAAGCTCTCACACTCTCTCCCTCACAAATACTCTAAGAGAAATACAATCAGGGTGGACGTAGCTCAAACCTTGGGGTGAACCACAATACATCTTGTGTTATTTACATTTCATGCAGATTCACGGTTGGATTTACGTTGTACGAAGACCTCCGATTTTGTGCATCAACAACTTGTATATGTTGTATTTTACACATATCAATGACATCATCCTGTTTAAACATTTTACAGATGTTATCCGCCAACCTATTAAGGCCGCATCCTAACCATAGGTTTTATGCACTTGATCGTTTCTAAGAGACCTTAACAGCCTGGTCATTTGTATTGAAGTGTCACAAGCACTTGCCTTAAATAAATAAACTAGGACCCAATGACATGGTGCGACTATGAGTTTCATTCAAATGGCTTAGTGGCTATGTGGGAATGTAAAGCTCAAAGTTTATTAATATAGGTACACCAAGAATCCCACTAAAAGAAAATAGGTGATAGGCAACGAAAAAATAAGCAACAACTAACAAACAGTTGCTTATCTAACGTTATGCTTTTTAATTTCCCTTTCTCTCCAATATCATGAATGAAGTGAGGCGGTTTAAAGGGAAGCGAAAGATGCAATTGCACATGGTTCTAAATTTGATGGATGCAGGTGAACATATAATGCACAAAGAAGAGTGCTTCAAGATCGAGGATCTTCAAATTTCTGAAACGGTGAACAAGTATATCACACATGTGCATCTAAAACCAAAGCCCTCAAATTCAACAATATATCACTTGTCTGGTAGATGTTTGTCATAACTAAACCCCTAAAAATTCAATCCTTATCATACACAATCCACCATCACCATGCATTATATTTGCTTTGTAATTCCAACTCACAACTTGCATTGCACTTTCCATATATATGTAGAATTTTCTTCATTGGTTTACCATACTGTTATTAGTTATATGCATCCACCAAAGCATGCCGTGACATACATATTCATCACCGTCAATCCAAATCTGGCAGCTGATGTTAACGTGATAATGAATGAACAGAAATAGAAGAAAATAACGTTGCATACAAGAAAGAAACATTTCTACTTATTAAATAAGATCTATCGACATACTTAGATTTCCTGTGTCAAGAACCAACTTAGATCGTAAAAGTCCCATCCAACGCGTGGGAACAAGTATGTTAAGGATCGAAAATGATTCGCTTATGGTATCACACATTTGCATCTAAGACCAAACCCCTCAAAGTTCAATAAACCACTTGTCTCGTAGATGTTTGTCATAAACAAATGCACGTAGTGAACGCATTGCACTTCAGAAATTTGAAACAAGGCAAGCAAATAATCATGTGACAAAACATGCTCTCTGAAACATCTTCAATAATTTGTTTCTGAAAATACAGATATCTATTCCAGTTCCTTACTGTATCACGCCTTCCCAGTCGTAGTTTTCAGTGTTGGGTAAAGAGTAATCAAATATAGGTGTAATGTTCATTTCTCTTCTGTATAGTTATTATACTTGACTATGTAATTGTTAGTATTAATGAGGATAAATATGTAAAGTGTTAGTTCTGTTAACACTATAAATATCAAGTGTATAAATATTATTGTTTAATGAGAAATACAAGGATTGCAGTTAAAAGTTTTCTTCCTCTCTAAGCTTTCTCTATAAGTCTCGATACGGTATCACTCGCCATTTGTCTTCGGCGATTTCGAACCGTCCAATTTCTGCTCGCGTTCTTTGATTCTCGAAGAGAATTCTTCTTTGTTTCTTTGATTTGTGATCTTGAGAAGCTGTATTGTGTGCATCTATGGCTTCTTCGTCGGAATCCTCTCACGAGTCGGTGCCAAATCCGACCCCAATTTCATCTTCATCAAACCCTAACTTCTCACATTTGTATACTTCTCTTATGATTCAAAATATTGGAAGCATGGTTCTGGTCAGGTTGAAACGCTTTAATGCGTGCGTTGTTTGCTCTGATTCTTTGCCGCTACAAACTCATTGGTGTCATTGATGGCACAGAACCGTGTCATTCTCCTCTGCTTCCAGATCATTCAATCAATCCGGCCCTTGAACTTTGGTATGAAAAAGATTAGAATCTCTTTATTTGGTTAAATTCTATACTTTTTGAAGAAGTTATTCCGTTAATTGTTGGGGTTTCATCATCTTGAGATTTGTGGATCAAATTGGAGCAGCGATTTGGTGGTGTTTCTGATGCACACATTCACCAATTGCGATCTCGCCTTCAATCTCTTCATAAAAGATCTCTGTCAATCTCTGAATATCCGCAGCAAATCAAAAAGATCTATGATTCATTGAATGCTACTGGAGCTCATGTTACCGATTGTGACTTGATCGTTGCTACACTTGCTGGATTGTTAGATGAATTTGAGTCATTTATCGATTTTATCATGCTTCGTCTTTCTTCCACAACACTTGATGAATTGCACAGTTTACTTCTCATCAAGGAATTGTCCATGGCTCGGAGAAAGAAACTTGCTTCCTCCAATGTCACATAACCATTTCAAGCCTTTTCAATTCACACTCAGGTTTCTCAAGCTCCTATTCTTCCTATACCACAAGTCTTTGTTGCTTAGTATCCTTAATCATAGAATTTTGTGAAGCACAATCTTGGTAATCGAGGCAATCACTACAACAATCGAGCCATAACTACAATAATTGTGGTAATCGTGGTTCCAATTACAATTCCAAAGGTAACAATTCCAATCACCGTGGCACTTATCGTGGCTCTCGCAATTTCAATACATCTGGTTATCGTATACAATGTCAAATATGTGGTTCTACTAGTCATGAGGCTATCAACTGTAATGATCATATGAATCCTGAGATTGTTGATAAAGTACCTTCTGCAAAGTCGGTTGTGATGTGTGCTTATCATTCAATGAAGCCTAATACTCCATCTTGGTTAATTGATTATGGTGATACTTCTCACATTACAAATGACATCTCCAACATTCAATCTCCCAAACGTTATCATGGAGAAGACAAAGTATACTTTGGTGATGATAAAGGTATGTCCATTGATCATAATAGTTATTCTTTATTGCATACTCCATACTTTATATTTAAGTTGCACAATGTCTTGCATGTGCCTCAAATGCAACACAATCTTCTTTATGCTTATTTGTTTATTAAAGATAATAAATGTTCATTGACTCTTGATATTGATGGATCCTATGTCAAGGATCGTACTACCGAGATGATGCTTTTACAAGGACCAGTTAAGGATGGTTTCTTCCCTCTTCAAAGCTCCTCTCACCCTGTAACTCTTTAGTATCTTCCCTTACTACATTAATTAGTAATAAAGCCTTTGTAAAAGTGTGGCATAGCAGACTTGGCCACCCTGTACATTCTACTACTCAACTTGCACTTCAGGGAAAATCTACAATGGATTTCTTCTGCAAATACTATGTTTTAGCCAAGAATTATAAAATTCCTTTTAATAGTACTAGTTCATTTTCATCCAAATGTTTGGGTTTGTTGCATTGTGACTTGTGGGGACCCTCACCTGTGTTGTCTGTGAGTGGTTATAAATACTATCTGGTCATTGTTGATGATTTCAGTAGGTATTGTTGGTTTTTTCCCTTTCAATGCTATGTAGAAAATGTTCAATCTTATCTGAAGTCTCATGGTATTTTACAACAATTAAGTTAATCTCATACCCCTGAACAAAATGGTTGTGTTGAGAATAAACGCAGATATTTAGTTGAAACTGCAAGGATTTTGTTAGTTCAATATCAGGTACCTCATCAGTTTTAGGTTGAAGCATTTTCAATTGCTGCCTATTTGATTAACTGACTCCCTATCGCTGGTATTCCCCATTCTCATTGGGAACTTTTGTTTCACATTCCTCTAGATTATTCACGGTTGAAAATATTTGGATGTAGCTGCTTCCCATGGCTCAAACTTTACATCTCTTCCAAATTGGATAGTAAAAGTAAACATTGTGTTTTCTTAGGGTACAACATTCAACATAAAGGGTACAGGTTATTGGATCCACTCACTCAGAGCATTTATATTTCCAGGCATGTCATTTTCAATGAATCAGAATTTCCATATCACAAGATTATAGCTACTGCATCTACTACTTCATCAACTTCGTTATTTTCACCTATTAGTCTTGAGTTTACCATTCCTCATTATGCTCCATCTATAGCACCAATTCCTCAAATGACTACTCCTACTCCAAGTAATCATCGTAATGTTGAATCTCCAATACATGAAGATCATGCATCATCATCAAGTACAGCTTCTTCAATTACTACAGTTCCTCATGTTGTTACCAATATAAATCCAATGGTTACTCGGTCTAAAGTAAGAGTTTTTAAACCAAAGATTTACTCAGCAACTAAGCATCCATTGCCTTCTTCAAATGATCATGTTCCAACTACATATTTTCAAGCATCCAAGTTTGCACATTGGAGAAATGTTATGCAAGAGGAATTTAATGCATTGTAGTCCACAGGTACATGGTCATTGGTGCCTTCTACTTCTAATCAAAATGTTGTTGGTTGTAAGTGGGTCTTCAGGGTCAAGAAACATCCAGATAGTAGCATTGATTGATATAAAACCTGGCTTATAGTCAAGGGTTTTCATCAGCCAGATGGATTGGATTACAAAGAGACTTTTAGCCCAGTGGCTAAACTTGTAACAATTAGGATTCTTTTTTCTCTTGCTGTTCAATATGACTGGTTTTTTAATCAACTTAACATTAGTAATGCCTTCCTACATAGTGACCTCAAAGAGGGTGTCTTTATGTCTCAACCTCTTGGCTTTTGTGACCCTAATTTTCCCAACCATGTGTGTAAACTCAAAAAGTCTCTCTATGGTCTCAAACAAGCTCATAGAGCTTGGTTTGACAAGTTGTTCAACACTTTGCAGTCTTTTGGTTTTCAACACTCAACTTCAGATGCTTTTCTCTTTGTTATTAAAGCTCATGTTTTGGTAATTGTTTTGGTCTATGTCGATGATATTCTAGCGACTGGACCAAATTCAGATGTCTACAAACTCTTCATTCAGAAGCTTAGTTCAGTCTTTCCAGTCAAGGATCTTGGTTCTTTGCATTATTTCCTTGGTCTTGAAATTCAAAAGACTTATGAAGGTTTATTTCTTCATTAGAGTAAATATTTACTTGACTTGCTTCAGAAAATAAAAATGGAAGGTGCTAAACCTTATACAACCCCTCTGAGCAGCATCAAACTTGATCACACTGGACCACTTCTCTCAAATCCTACAGAGTACAGGTCTATAGTTGGTGCCTTACAATATTTGACATGGACTCGGCTTGATTTATCCTTTGCAATTAATCAAGTATGTCAGTTTATGCATGCTCCAAGGGAATCTCACTTGCAGGCAGCCAAGAGAATCTTAAGGTTTCTCAAAGGTTTTCTCACACAAGGTTTATGGTTCAAAAAAGGTTCAATTCATCTCTCTGCCTTCTTAAATGCTAACTAGGCAGGCTGGTCGTTTGACAAAAGATGTACAAGTAGTTATTGCATTTTTTTTTATCCAATTTGATTAGTTAGAATGCCAAGAAGCAATCCAATGTTGCTCGTAGTTCCACAAAAGCTGAATATAGGCCATTAGCTCACACTACTGCAGAAATCACTTGGATTTGCAAGGTTCTTGATTTATGGTGTGATAACATCTCTGCCATTTCATTGGCATCAAATCCAGTGTTTCATGCTCGCACTAAGCACGTGGAAATTGACTACCATTATATCAGAGAAATTGTTCTTGCACATTTGATCAAAGTTCAATAGTTTGCAGTCAGGATCAACTTGCAGACATTCATACTAAAGCTTTGACAAAACACAGGTTTCGGTATTTGCAGTCCAAGCTTCCTCTCGATTCTTTTCAGCGCCAAGTTAAGCTTGAGGGGTGTAAAGAGTAATCAAATATAGTTGTACTGTTCTTTTCTCTTCTGTATAGTTGTTATACTTGACTATGTAATTGTTAGTATTATTGAGGGTAAATATGTAAAAGTGTTAGTTCTATTAACATTATAAATACCAAGTGTATAACTAATTATTGTTCAATGATAAATACAGGGATCACAGTTAAAAAATTTCTTCCTCTCCAAGCTTTCTCTATAAGTCTTAATATTGGGAAAGAGCCTGCAGCTTTTATTGCTGCCAACAGAGCAGATGCGTACAGGAAACTCGAAAAACTCCTTAAACTCCGCCATTGCACCAGACATCCAATTGTCTGATATCCCATAGTTGATCACCTGCTTCACTTACAACATTTTGACAAGTGAAAGGAACAAATATTGAGGCTTCCGGACCTAATAAAATCAAGTTGGAAAGACGAATATATGAAGGGAAATAATTTTTTTTAAAAAGGGATTAGGATGTAAGCAATTAAGCGTGATCATTCATTAAAAACTCTTATTATAATCTTACAATGAATAAAAGTAAATTTCAACCAGTTCGGTTTTTGTGCTTTCACAGAGAGCAAAAACACATTTATTCAAATGAACAACACTCAAATTTTATTATTAAGGGGAGGGAGAGTTTAGAATCTATGATGCATATATAGGTAGAAACTCCGCATCCTATCCACTAGGATATTTGACCACATACAACACTCAGATCCATCTAAATTCTTGCATTCCATTTACTTTTCGCTCCATTGTAATCAACTGTTGGTCATCATCAGCTAAGTTTGGAGCTTAAAGCTTTCCATTGCAAATTCGCTTTTACCTTCGAATACCATCGTATTAAAGTTGCGAAGAAACTCTTCGTACTGGAAACTTTTATATAGTTGGGGATTGCTTGCACTAACAAGAGCTCTTGCAGGTTCTACAACGCAAACATAAGAAGGCGCAACGAAAAATCCTGCAGATGTCCTAGCATTACATGGATTCGTCACAGCCCGATGTTCAGAACTTTTCAGCTTCCCATTACTGATGATCTGCATCCCACGTCAACAAAAATTGGTAATTAAGGAGACTGATACGCTATAATTTTATTTTTCCACGTAAAGAGGGTACTGAATCTACTGAACTATACGTGTAACTGATAGCCTATGTTAACCACAAGTGCATGTGAAATAGGCTCCACGCCCATCCATTCCCCGTCTTTGAAAACTTGAAGTCCATTTACATGATCCTCTTGCATTAAGATGGTTATGAGGTTTGGGTCACAATGTTTAGTTAATCCTAATGTCAAACTTGGGTCGGGGCAAGGCGGGTAATGATTAACTGAGAGTATCAAGTTTTGGCTAAGTTCGTTTCGGAAATACCCAGTTCCGAGCCCAAGTCCTTCACTGATTAGCTCCAAAACGTTCAGAGCCAGTTTCTTCACTTGTGTAGAACATGTCCCAACAAGCTCTCTGAAATCATCAACAATTGATTCATATGAATCATGGACAAATATATGCATACAAAAAAAGGTATTTTTCTGAACGTGAAACTGCAGGCCTTACCGATATCTACTTGGCTGTTGAGGCCAATCTTGCAAGCATTCCACCAATGGATGACAAGGGTGTCGCAGGACATCGCGCCAAAGATGAACATCTTCCGCATCATAATTTACGCTGCTGCTGAAGAGCTTGCAACTTTTTTGGGGGTCCTCAGAGTAAACGCTTGCCTTGTCCTCTAGCGGCAACTCAAAGAACTCCTTCAACACACTCATTGTGTCACTTAACAGAGTATCTGAGATGCCATGGTTGATTACCTGCTTTGCAACATTTGGAAATCACATTGATGAAAATCCGATAGTACACAAGCGAGCCTAAACACAGAAAACCTAACTCTAACAAAACTGTTAACAATTTTAACAGAAAGTTAACAGCTGTAACGATCATTAGCTAACTTAACTAGAATATCGACAATTAAGGGAAGAACTTCAAGTTCTGATAAGGAACCTGAAAAAATCCGAATTCTTGACTGGCCTCGAGTATTTGGTGAATGATGTAGGTATGATCACCCCCTTCAGCTCCACCAAGATCAATAACCGGAATGTTCTTGCATGAAGGAGCAGCTGCAAGCTTCCCGGGTCTTGAATCCGGTGGCCATATGAAACTCTCCGGCAAGGTTCCATCTTTGTACCAGCTTGAAACAAGCTTCTCCATTTGCTCCAAATGTGACTCTGATCCGACGATGACTGAAGAGCAAAAAATAGTGCATAATAATATACATTTGTTGTGGGCTTGTAGCAATTTGATAATGATAATACTTTAATTTGTATCAACCATCCATCCAATCTCCATACAGTCTACTTTAAATAAAACATAAATGGCGACCAGGGTGTCAACTATGTCGGTTTTGCCGTATTGTCATGTGATGCCATGTGAGAGACATTGAGGGACTTGCTCTAGTGTGACCGAGGAGCTGTGACGAAAGATACTAACAGCGGGATATATATACTTGGTTATGTGGTAAAATCTCTCGCAGCTTGGCTACCATTTATACACATGACCACGAATGTGATCCATGAGCCACGTTCGCTACAGG
Organism: Malus domestica; assembly: GCF_042453785.1. NCBI lineage: Eukaryota > Viridiplantae > Streptophyta > Magnoliopsida > Rosales > Rosaceae > Malus > Malus domestica. Next base: position 31,905,146 of record NC_091665.1, read on the forward strand.
CTATAGCGAGTGCTCTCCCTATGCCATTGAGTTTAAGAAAGAATATCGTGTGTGAAATCATGACGGCTCCCAAAGTATGAAGGATTTCCCAAATTCACCTAAAGTCAAATTAGATACCAGAAAATATGATTTGGAGGGAAATCAATTTAGAAGAAAAACGTGGATTAGGGTGTAAGAAATTAAGCATGATGATTGATTGAAGTGATTTTCACACGCTATTTTTCTCTTATGTATACTTTTACTTTTTCTAACCTTGGTTTTGAACAAATAAAAATACAATCGAGAGACACAAGTAAACGAAGTGTGCAAAATGTGTAAAAGAGACGTGCAGAAATCATTTTCTTGACATTATTCACTAGACGTGTTTCAAAATTTTATTTTATTTTTCTTTAAACAAAAAAAAGGCAAAGGAATAATTGAAAGATATATAACAAAAAAGTTGGGTATCATTACGAGCTGAAGAATACGAGCAAGGATAAACATCAAATCCACCTCATCAATCAATACAAATCTTTGAAATTTGATCTAAAAACTAAAAAAAGATAATCACTTTAAAAGTTATAATAATTTTAGCCGTTGCATTAAATTTAAAGAGTTGCATTAAATTTTAAAAATTTGAATTGATTGATGAGGAGAATTTGGTATAAAGGATCCAGAGATGATCCCTTCCCGATAAACAGAACTCCACCAGAGTGCAGCTACCCGATTGCACAAGGACCAATTGGCAGTCTTCCCGTACTTTCCAATAATTAAGACAAACGACTTTGTCGTCAATCCCTCGATGGGACTTTTTTAGATACTCCGGAGCACACGATACTCCAGAAATTGTTAGAAAAATGGGCGAAATTAAGAACTGTCAGATAAGTGATTAAAACCATTAGAAATTTAAATTAAAAAAATTAGATATTTACCTTAAAATTAGCAGTGCCCGTTGGTGGGGACTAGGGCTGATGGCGGTGTGGCTGGCTGACTGATGGCTTGGAAGTTGGACGATGCTGGCAAACTGGCTGCTGGACCAATGGCAGAAGCAGAACAGAAGGGATTGGTCTTGGTCTAGAGTAAAGGAGCAGACGGCAGACGGCAGAACAGAAAGGATCTGTCTTGGTCTAGAGTCAAGGAGAAGACGGATCGTGAAGGGTTACTGGGGGATGAGTGGTAGTTATATTTTATTTATTTACTTATTAACAAAAAATATTATCTATGCTAAGGAAGATGGTGAGTGAGCAATAATATGATTCAAATTCACTTGTAGTGAGAATTAAATCTAAAGTATTTCACTTATAAGTGAAGAAGAATACTAGTAGACTACTATTCAATGACACAAAGAAATTAATATTAACACCATGTCATCGTTCTCCGAAATCCTCGGGCAATGTCGAGAGGATATAATCAAAGGGAATTGTTAGATTTATGAACGTACCAAATCTACGAGTCCATGCTATCATTTTATTTTTTTTATATTTTTATTTTTATGTCGAAGAGTCGGATGCCGTTCGATATCAAGAAGAAAAAAAATCTCTGGTATAAAATAACGTTGTTTTGGTTTGAGTATGCGCATAACAATAGAATTCAGACGAGGAATGCAGGTTTTTTGACGGACCAAAAGGGCGGCTCATCGCTGCTGGGCTTAAGTGAACATCGAATTGGGTAAAGAGGGTTTAATTTCCACTGTTACACTAGTCCTCTTCAGTGCCGACACATATTTACTATTAAATTTGAGGAAATTATTATTAGCATTCTAAAAATCTCATTTTGCACTCCAAACTTTCTATAATTAGAAAGAAAAATACACTTATGAGGTGTAGAATAAAATTTTTAAAATATCATTAACATTTCCAAATTTGATATATAACTTAAATTGAATGACCAAGACTGTTGAATCAATTTTAACCGTCAAATATATGTTGCCAATGGGGAGCAAACAAACACACACACAACTTTGTCTTTTGTGCTTACACATGTGGTTTCCCCAAAAAAGATTCACATGAGTGTTCATTTGTGTTTTTTGCCGCTGCTTCTTGCTATATGTGTTGTAATCCATCCGAAATGGCGGTTAGTTGAACTGTGAAAGCTTTGGAGTTTGCTCCCAAACTTTTTGGTGGCAAACCAAAAAAAAAAAAATGTTCATTTCTCAAATCACTCAGCCCCAATTTTTTCCTTCGACCCCAACAATCTCACTTCATCATCTTCTTCTTCTCCGATCGCTCTCCCTGCAAGTTCAGTGTTAAGACCCCTTTCCCATTCAGGCCCATTTCCTTAGTTATTTCCTTTATCTAGTAGTGTATTAGTAGTAGGATAATGAATCAGCATTTTACCTAACACTTTTGTCTATAGTGCAAATGTGGGCATATTATCCCTGTTGCGACTCCCATTTGGGAGATGAATGAAAATTTGTTTCTTTTACAATTTCTCTGTCATTTTCCTTTTTTCTCTGCAATTCCCCTCTTGGTCCTTCGGGAACTTACCATTTGGTATCCAGAGCCAGGTTGGAACCATGGGCAAAAGTAAGGCGTCCGTTACGGTTGTGGATGTACTGGAGGACGAATTGGATCGTGAGTTTCAACAGCACCAGATACTCACCCAGCTACAGGAGTTTCAGGAATCCATCTCGCTATTGAATATCCGCTACGACGACCTGCAGCACGCCATGGCCGATCTCTCGATCCACCAGGTTCGTCAAGACCAACTGCAGCAAACCATTTTAGACAAAGTTCGTGCCCTCAAAAACCCTCCCTTACCCAACCCACAAATTCCAATCGGCTTCATTCCCATTTCGCTAGGCCCCACCCCTTTCCCTACCGTCCACACCCCCATCCCACCACCGACATGGTCTCTTTCTCCTTCCCCACCCTTCCCAACAACTCAGCCTCCGGGCTCCCACCTCACGACCGGGCCCTCATCCCTTCCCTTCACCCCAACATCCACCACAACCCACGCTCTAAGCCGACCCTCCACCTCCCGCTACCTACCCACATCCACGACTAGGCCTACCACCTCTTTTGTTCCCCCCAAACCGTCTTACATCCACACCCCCCAACCCACATCCTCGACCTTTCCTGGGCACAAACACCTCAAAATCGAACTTCCTCGTTTCTTTGGAGACGACCCTTACGGATGGATTGCGATGGCTGAGGAGTTTTTAGACTATCACGAGATAACCGAGCACCGCAGCATCACAATGGTAGGTCTTCATCTTGGAAGAGACGCAGCCCACTGGCTCCGGTGGTTCAAGATACGATTCCCCCTCTCCTCATGGGCCAGTTTCACGACCCAGCTGCTGCAACGATTTGGCTCAACTAACTCCTTGAACATTAATATGGCCTTGTCACATATCACGCAAACCACCACAGTGGAGGTGTATGTGGGCCAGTTCATTCGCATCTCCTGCCGCACTCCGGACTGGACTGAAGCTCAACTACTGGGCACGTTTTTGGGCGGCCTCAAAGACGAGCTACAAGATAACGTCGTGGCTCAAGGACCTTCCTCTCTGGCACGAGCAATTGAACTCGCTCGCATCTACGAGTACAAACAGGGTCACTGACCAGTGGTCCGTCCCTAACACTATCGTTCCTCCCTTTACATTTCTAAACAACCATTTTCCCCCTCACCTACCCCACCTAACCAACCCACTACATCTCGCCCTCTTCCTACAACACCCACCCCTCATCTGCCAAAACCAATCCTATTGCTCACCCAGGCAGAGATGCGCAACCGTCGCGAGCAAGGACTCTGCTTCAACTGTGATAACCAGTATCGACCCGGTCATCGGTGTCGTCAATCCCACATACTACTGTTACTAGCGGAAAAGGAAGATCCTGACCCTGTCCTAGCGACAGAGATCCCCGCACCACTGCCCCCTCCCGTGGTAGAACATCCGGAGCATCCAATCGCCCTACATGCCATATCAGCCACTAAGCGTGCTAGGGGTCGTGTGATGCGCTTGGACGAATTCATTTTCCAAACATCGATCCAAGTCTTCATCGACTCTGGGGCTGATCAAAGTTTTCTCAACCCGCAAGTGATGACTCGTTTGGGCTTGCACGTTGACCCGTCTCGAACCGAGGCAGTCATGGTCACCACAGGATGTTGTCTTAGCATTAAAGGGGTGGCTCACCAAGTTTCAGTGCGCCTTCAAGGCTATACATTTACCAGTGATTTTCACCTTCTTGCGGTGACGGGATGTGACATGGTATTATGAGTGGATTGGTTGGAAACATTGGGTTTCATCAGATGGAATTTTTTGTTAAAAATTATGGAATTCTCAATCCATGGAACCAATTACCGATTGGTTGGGTCCTCGAATTCCCCTGTTCTGCGCTCTTATGTGCCTACAAGTATTGAGATTGTTCATGGCAAGCCTCTCCATGTTGTATCCCAATTGTCAAGCCTTACTCGCCCCTCTCACCAACCAATTCCACCACCCGCCCTACTTCAATCCATTCTCACTAAATATAACAGTCTCTTCCAACCACCAACATCTTTGCCCTTTCATCGCGAGATCGATCATCGAATTCCCTTACTCCCAGGTACGGGGCCTATCAATGTTCAACCATATCGATACGGGCATGCCCAGAAAGCCGAATTAAAGCGCCAAGTTGACGAGATGCTAGCCGCAGACATTATCCACCCCAACTCGAGTCCCTTCTCATCCCCGACCTGATTAGTGGCCAAAACTGACTTGTCATGGCGTTTTTGTGTGGATTACAGAGAGCTAAATGCGGTCACCATCAAAGATTGTTTCCCGGTCCCTATTATTGATTAACTATTGGCTGAATTGAACGGTGCTATGATATTTTCTAAATTGGATCTTCGTTCCGGGTACCACCAAATCCGAATGCACAAGGCGAACATCCATAAGACGGCGTTTCGTACATATGAAGGCCATTACGAATTCACAATCATGCCATTTGGCCTGACCAACGCACCAGCCACATTCCAAACACTGATGAATTCAATCTTGAAGCCCCATGCTCCAGAAATCCGTTCTCGTCTTTTTTTATGATATTTTAGTCTTCAGTGACTCCCTAAACCGCCATATTTCCCACCTCACAACCGTGTTCGACATTCTCCAGTTGCACCAATTGCAATTGAAACCATCCAAGTGTACATTTGGTCAGGACTCGATTGCCTATTTAGACCATATCATTTCAGCTAGTGGGGTTCAGGTTGACCCATCCAAAATTGCAGCTATTGTGGAATGGCCGACGCCTACAAGTCTTAGGGGCATTCACGGATTCTTGGGTCTGGCAGGATACTACAGCAAATTTGTCCGCCATTTTGGTCTCATTGCCAAGCTTCTCACATACTTGCTAAAAAAGACAGTTTCCTTTGGTCCTCGGCAACCGACACGGCATTCTCGGCCCTCAAACTTGCATTGTCCACCACATCCATGCTGGTTCTCCCAGACTTCACCAAGTCGTTCATTCTTGAGTGTGACGCTTCAAACGTTGGTATAGGAGCAGTGTTGGCATAAGATAACCATCCCATCGAGTTCCTCAGTAAGCCCTTGGCCCCCAAACACCAAACCTTGTCAATGTATGATAAGGAAATGATGGCTGTAGTGTTTGCTGTACAAAAGTGGGGCCCATATTTGATTGGTCATCACTTCACAATTCTCACGGATCACCAAACACTCAAATATTTCTTAGACCAACGACTTACTACTCCGGTACAACAAAAGTGGTTGTTGAAACTACTTGGGTACAACTATACCTTGGAGTATCGTCTAGGGGCTTCTAATGCAGCTGCTGATGCACTGTCCTGCCGTTCCGACCTTCTATCTTTAATGGGGATATCACAACCACTATTTGATTGTGTATCCAAGATTCAGAATTCCTATACGGCAGATTCTTCCACGGCCAAGCTCTTTCAAGACTTACTACATAACCCCTACAATACAGGCTCTTTTAAGCTGCAAGGTAACTTGATTTATTACAAGACCGGTATTTTCGTACCTTCTATATCTCAGTGGTGTGCCCGCCTTCTACAGGAATTCCATGCTTCTCCTTCTTCCGGACATTCTGGGTTCTTACGGACATACAAACGCATCACTCATAACTTTAATTGGCCCAGCATAAAAAAAAGAGGTTAAAAGCTTCATGGCCGCTTGTGATGTCTGCCAACGAACTCATTATGAAACCATTAAACCACCAGGACTTCTACAGCCACTCTCTGTGCCGAACCCTCATTATGAAACCATTAAACCACCAAAACTTCTACAGCCACTCTCTGTGCCGAACCAAGTGTGGACTAATATTGCTATGGACTTCGTCCAAGGTCTTCACTCGAACCATGGCAAGAATGTTATTTTGGTAGTCGTGGATCGTCTCTCTAAATACGGTCACTTCATTCCTATCCAGCACCTCTACTCCGCTCCACAGATTGCTGAAGTCTTTATTCATGAGGTGTTCAGATTGCACGGGATGCCTGTTTCTATTGTTAGTGATCGAGACCCGATTTTCCTTACTGAGTTTTGGACAGCCTTCTTCAAACACCAACAGACGGCACTTTGCAAAAGCTCCGCCTATCACCCACAAACAGATGGCCAGACAGAAGTTCTTAACAGGACATTAGAGCATTATCTTCGCAGCTTTGCCATGGACAAACTCACTACTTGGATTCAATGGCTGTCATGGGCGGAATGGTGGTATAACACCACCTTTCAGTCAACCATCAAAATGACTCCATTCCAGGCGGTCTACGGCTATCCTCCACCCACTGTGCAGTCCTACCTTCCCGGCTCCTCTCCAGTTCATCTGGTGGATGTCACTCTCAGGAATCGGGACACCCTTCTTAAGCATCTCAAGGAGAACATGCACATGGCACAGCAGCGCATGAGGCAACAGGCAGATAAGCATGGATCGGAAATGACTTTTCAAGTAGGTGATTGGGTCTTCCTCAAACTCCAACCATATAAGCAAACCTCTGTGTCCAAAACTCACTGCCCAAAACTGGCACCGCGCTATTACGGACCATTTCAAGTGCTCGCTCATGTCGGCCAGGTCGCCTACACATTAGACCTTCCTCTTCAGTCCCGCATTCACCCCACTTTTCATGTGTCACTGCTCAAACCCAAGCTTGGTGCTCATTCTGTGACTTCAGTAACACTACCCCCAGTGGCAGCTGATGGTTCCCTTCTATGGTTTCCAGAGTGCATCCTGCAACGTGGCATGTTCAAACGACACAACAAGGCGATCACTCATTGGTTAATCAAAAGGCAAGGTCTACCGGAGCATGACGCAACATGGGAAGATGCTGACTCCATAGTCACTCGTTTCCAGATTTTGACGCCTGAGGACAGGCTTGTTCTATGGGGGTGCCCTGTTAAGACCCTTTTCCCATTCAGGCCCATTTCCTTAGTTATTTCCTTTATCTAGTAGTGGATCAGTAGTAGGATAGTGAGTCCGCATGTTTACCTAAGTGCGGATGTGGGCATATTACTCCCTGTTGCGACTCCCATTTGGAAGATGAATGAAAAGCTGTTTCTTTTACAATTTCTCTGTCATTTTCCTTTTTTCTCTGCAATTCGCCTCTTGATCCTTCTGGAACCTACCATTCAGCTCCGTTTCTCTCCCCTCCACTTCCTAGCCTCCCGCTTAATCACGCTCTACGCTCCCTGTTCCGCCAAGCCGACGTCGTCCCGGTCCGAATCGGCGGCAGCGGAGGCCAGCAATGAAGCTTTTATTCAAGCTCAAAACGACACGTCGGAAAGTCAGTGGACTGTGGAGATCGGAAACGCTAGCGTTCCGAGCCCAGTCGGTGGCCAGATTGAGCTTGAGCGACCAGGCTTTCTTTCTCTTGGCCTTCATCGCCCGCACGGTATGAGCCTCAATTATTGTACTTTGAGCCTGTGTAATTCAATTTGTGAGTTTTTTTTTTGTGGATGATTGGGATTAATTTGTAATTTTGTTGTGGAAATTGGGATTGATTTGTTGTGGAAATTGGGACAAATTTGTAGACTTTCTTGACATAAATGGGAAATGTGAAAGTTCTAGTTAATTTTGTTCATACCCTGATGATGCGAGTGCATGATTTGATTTCATTGTGCTTTGTAATTTGAAGAGTTTGAGGGCTGCTGAAATGTTATTTGGATGGTCGGAAGATTCATCGTCTACTGCTTGCATGCCATGGAATGTGTAATAACTTCTTTCATAGCTTTAATCGTCTTGGACTCTTGGCCTTTAAAGTTCTTGTCTTGGTTGCAAAAGAAAATCAGAACTGCAACTCTTGATAAATATATATATATATATATATATATATATATATATATATATTTTTTTTCCAAAGACAAGTTTACAGATTTGATTTAGATGCCCTTTTCTTTGTTTAAACTGGATGGAGGTCTTGTCCAAATTTGGGTTCCAATGTAGCTGTTTCTGGTATGTTCTGTAGGCAATGGTGAAGCTGCAATATCTCTTTCAAAGCTGGCGGATACAGCTCGTGAAGAACTCCCTAGTACTATGGCTGCCGTTAGGCTTTCAGGCATGGAAATAAGTGATCTTACGCTGAACTGAATGATCTTAGGTGATAACTAAATCTTTATTTTGGAGTCCCTGATTCATTTTTTTTATGTCATACACGGTTGCTTTGTAGTCTGTCTTCATAGTTAGACTTGTCTCTTTTCGATGAGCTATCCGTTATCTGCTAGTTCATAACCCAAAAACAAGTCCATGCATACATACCCATCTGCTTAAGCAGTGGGGGTTTTACTCTAAGCTGTTTTTCTTTTTCCCTTGGAAAATTGTGTGTTATACACTGGTGTTTACTCCCAGAAATACACTAAACCAGGTTTGATAAAGAGGAATTACTTAACAACACAATTGTTTATCAACAATATCTGTTGAGGCTTTGAAATTCATTTTTTGTGTCTTTTATATATGCTCACATCAGATTTTTCTTCAAACTTTTAAATTGGATGAAGTATGTCATGCTTTGTTTTCCATTCCATGCAGTCAAGAGATAGCTGATGGGGTCAGCAAGTCCACTCAAGCCGTTCAAGCAGCAGAAGCTGGGATTCTGCAGATTGGTACAATTGCACGGCAGCAGACTATGTGTATGTTTTAAGCTCCATCTCTGTGATTTGTGGTTAGAAATTTGTCTTGTGCTTTTCTTCTTAATAAGGCTTTCCACTGAATTCTGAACTATTGTTATCAATATTTTATGATACAGCAATGATACAGGAGAGGGCAAGCCTTCCCATCATCTCTTTGCAACCCGCTGTTGTCGGAGCAGCAAAGAAGACCTCTCTTGTTGTCGGCCAAGCCACTAGGAACTTGATCAATAAAATTTCTAGAAGGGACGACTCAGAGAATGAAGACGACACTGGAATTGATAGGTCGGAAATTTGAGTTTGTTACACTTAGGATCAGCACTCTATTTTCACGAACGTTGTGCACATAATATTCGGTACCCCACTAGTTCAAACCCGACGCCAAATGTCTCAAAACTGTGGTGGAGATGAACACTATGCACCAACGTTTGTGAAAATAGTTTATACTGAAGCACTGTGCCTGTTGTACATACCATTTTCTCCGAAGAAGTTCGTGAGCTCCCGTTGCAGTGGTTGTCCAAATTATTGAAGCTGTCAAGTGTCAAATGAGCGAGGAAGAAGTTCCTGAAGCTCATATTTTCGAATGTAAGATCACTGTATTAGCTTTCTAAACTAGGCCCCCTTCATATCTTCTGTACCCAAATATTTGTACCAAAAAACTACCAGCCTTTAAGATTTTGACAGGTGGACATCTATTAACTCTTATGGCCAAATTGGATTATTCATCCCCGTAGTCATAGGAAACTTGCATGATGACCCCGTGGTGAAAAAACTAGGAATTAAACCCATGTGGTCAAGAATGTTAGCAAATTTAGTCCAAAAGTAAGATTTCTGCTAAATGATTGTTAAAAGTATGGGTAAAACTGTATTTTCAGTTCCAATTGACATTTAAAATAAATATTTTTTTATAACAATTAACAAAAAAAATAATGCTTAATTTTTTAAATAAAAAAAGCCCCAATTCAATGTCAATTGTAACTGAAAATACAGTTTTACCCCAACTTTTAACCGTTATTTAACAGAAATCTTACTTTTGGACTAAATTTGCTAACATTCTAGACCACATGGGTTTAATTCCTAGTTTTTTCACCACAGGAGTCATCATGCAAGTGTACTATGACCACAGGGATGAACAATCCAATTTAGCCTAACTCTAATTTAACACCATTGTCAACACTTATATAAACTACATATTAATAAAACGTGCTTTCTCAACCAAAATAGGAGGAGAAGACTATTTAATCTTCTATCACAACAAAAAACTTAAGAATAGTAATGTAATTTAACAAAACAAAATTTTGTTGTTTTTTGTCTAAACCTTACCTATAGATGACTTTAACATCTCTAATTTTTAAAAAATAAAATAAACTTCTATCCCTATCTCATGTTCTCGAGAGAGAGAGTTATTTATTTATTTATTTTAGATAAGAAATGTTAAAATAAAATGACTATTTAGGCCACATAAGATTTTAAAAAGAAAATTATTTTCTTAATACACCCAATAACACACTCTGACCTGGGATGTTCACCTGGACCCAGAATCGAGCTGTGTTGGCCGACACTCGGAGGGTGGCAAAGCCATAAAGTGTAGTAATGTGGAACATGTGAATAAATTTAAACTTAATAGTGCCTAAATATAAGAGTGCGCTTGTGAATGAAAATAAATTCATTTCACACGTGATGTCAGAGCATAAGTAAAGTATAGTAAAAGTATAATGAGAATTATATTATCGAAGGTAACCACCTATACCAAGATTTGCCAAGGATCTTCGTCGACACAAAGCTCAGCTGCTAAAACCTGAAAGGGCAAAAAACGAGGGTGAATGTGCCTAAAAACAAAGTTTTGTAAAAACCTTTTTCGAAAACATAATAATTCATCGCCGTAAAATAAGTATAGTTTCCAAAATATACATACTACATATATTATGGAAATAATTACCGTAGCCTGCAATATCTCAAGAATTTAATACATCACAATATTTCGTATATAAACACCTAACATCTGGTAATCACATAATCTTGCATAAACAAACATATCATATCGAGTGCTCATCGACATATGCTGACACACGAGTTCATGCAGAGGTATTATGACATGAACAGGACTGGGTGTAATAATGATTTACGCTCTAGTACTACAATCATGTGAAGACTGGGGCTATGCGCGTCACATACAAGTCCTAATTGCCTATAGCAATCTAGGATAGGATTGGTACCTACAGTGGATTCAAAGTGAGTGTATGGTGTGATGTGAATATATACGTGAAGTCTGGCCCTGGTCCGGGCGAGTACAAACACCAGTGTAACACACGATGAGCAGATAAAGTAAATATAAATATGCACGGTAATTCGATAATTCTAGTCGACATAAAACTATTCATAGCCGTAAATCTAATTAAGTCATCCCCTTATAGTAAGCTTACATGTGCATCCCGTAGGATTATTTCATAATTTCCCAACAATACGACAATTCTTATAAACATTAATTTAATTATGGCAATCACTTAGGAACTTCGTTATTAGATGTATATGTGGAAACTAAACAAGTATATATGTACTATGTAAAAGAAAAGACCCACTCACAGATACTTGCGAAGTCGCAGCCATTTGAACTAGGAAAACCGGAGTCTCTAATAGTAACCGCACCTAAGCATAATATTAGGACCATTAGTAAAACTCCACTAAAACAATTAAATTTAGGAAAACGAAGTGCGGATTTGAAATCAAGGCATCGAAATACCCAAAGAAGGGTCCTTGACAAATTTTACAAAAAGTCAACAGGAAAGTCAATGGTTAACCTTAAAAAGTCAACCGAGCCGCCCCTCAGTCATGTACATTAAAACTTCAGAATTTCACTAAATGGATGTCAAAAACAGACTCGAGGCATCAAAATTAGCCTAAGATGGTTTCCGAGAAAATTTTGAAAAAGTCAACACAAGAAATATTCCAGATCCATTTTTGGAAATGGGTCAGATCTGGTCAACGACCCAAAGGTTTGAGTCGGGTTTGGGCTTGGTCCCCTTTTTTTTCCCTTTTTCTCCTGGGTCGGGTTGACCCGTTTGGGCTCGTGGGTTGGCCGGACCCAACAAAGAAGAAGGTCGAACTGGGCCGAGTTTGGCCGGGAAACTTCCCAAGCTCTGTTCGAGCTTGATTCTTGACTATTTTCAATGAAATAAAATTCAAAATGAAGCTTAGGAGATTAGGAACAAGAGTATATCAAAAAGAGGTTGAGCCTCGGTCGGAAAAGGCTTGCAAAGGCTGGGTTCCTCGCCAAAAAATTGGGGAACTTTCCCCCGTGTCGTTTTTGAACTAAAACCCCCACCAAAGACCTTAGAAAAGCTAGAAACATAAACCAAAACACGATCCAAGAAGTTTTGGGTGGTTTTTGGAATTTACCATTGTCGGAAACTCGAGATATATGAACAGTGATGGTGCCGAAGATAGAAGGAAAGGGAAAGGCCTTGGCCTGGTCAAAGTTCGTGACGGGGAAGTTCTGTGGGTGGTGTGCTCGCTGGGGTAAACTTTTTGGTGATGGTTTAGGTGGTTGCAGAGGGAAGACAAGAGAGATAAGAGAGCGAGAAAGGTGAGAAGGACGAGAGAAAGACTGAGAGAAGAGGGAAGAGAGAGGGAGGCCTAGGAGAGAGGGAAGAGGGACACGCGGCGGGGAGATAGTAGAGAGTTTGAGATGCGTGGGCCCCACGGGCCAAAAATAAATTATTTAAATATTTAAAATGTCAAATCAGAAAATGTTAAAAATAATAGAAAATTAATAATATAAAATAATATTTTTTTTACAGAAGTATTTTTCGGATTTGTAGTCCCGTAAAATCTTCGTTGTAACTTTGAATTTGATTCCGCTTGCGCCTACGCATTCGTACCGTTGAGTACTTCGAATACAGTAAAATAGTAGCTCGTACACATCATGAATTGACGGTCAACGAAGGTCAACAACTTGCCTCAAGGGATATTTTCGTCAATACACTCCTTTAAAATTTATAAATCCGTAAAATTAAGGACGGGTTATTACACCCAAAATTATTTTGAATGCATATTAGATTGTTTTTCTTAAAGCTCTCAAAGTATTTTCCCTATCCACATTCAGTGGTCAATGTGATCGCCAAATTTACTCATTAGTTTGTGGTGGAAGGATATGAAATGGTATGAAACAGGAGGTCGTGGACAAGTTAGTTTAATCATTAGTAGACTTACCGTTATTCCGATGTGATTTTATTAACAAATAATAACAGTATATAGTCTTGAATCAAATATTAGTTTATTCCCTTCCAAAATTAATCCAAGGCACCCATAATTTTTTCAACAAGGATCCTTGCAACCACTAATGCAAAGACTTGCATTCAAAATTAAATATCAAAGAATGTTAAATTAGAGGTGATTCGTCTAAAGGAAATTTTTTTAGCTCAAATCTATCATCAATATACGTTAAACTAGATATTCGAGGTGAAAAAGATGAGTTTTGGGACAAACATGCCTTTTTTATTATATTTAAATAGACAAGAGTCTCATGTGGGGTTTAAGTGGGGATTGCGAGTGTTTGTAGAAAGTATGGAGTGTGATGGTAGTATTTGAGATTATGTGGAGTGTAATAACAGTTTTAGTACATATGGAGAAAGTTGAAGGTGAAAACACATTCAAAGTACAGTAACGAATTAGGGAAGACAAACTATACATAATTATATTAATTTTAAAATGTGAAATTGCTTCCTAATAAAAAAGGAAACTTCAGAAAGCGAAAACAAAGAGAAAATAAAGGAAATAATCAATCACTAAAACCAGAAAATAAAAGATCAAAGAAGAAGTGGCAAACAGTGTCCCGAAAACGGGCCAGTTATTTCTTAAAATTATAACAGGATTCAATTTTTTATAAGTCAATTAAACTTTTGATTTCGCAATTTTCTAGTTCGACCAATTCGAAAAGCTGGGTAGTTCATTGACATTCTTCCCAAAAGGGTCGAACACAATATATAGTTATTAATTGATCATAAGAATCTGTTGGTTTATATACAGCTGCAAGCAAATATTTGACGGTAAGGGAAAGTTGAAAATATTGTGTAAATGCAAATGCAGGCTGGCATCTTAGTATATATGCATGAATGCATATTAAGGACCTTAAATAAATTCGAATAAATTGATTCATTCTTGCAAAGATATGCTCCTGGTCTCTAAAATTTAGTACCAATTAAAGAAGATTATATTCATATACTATTCATGTGTTATAGCTGAACTTTTTTTTTTTTTTTTGTATTATGACACATCATGTGACATTATTTATTAGCGTGTTACACGTGGGTTGGACAACATTAGCGATAAATTCTGGACCTAGTATATTACATTAATAAATCAATACACATGTTTTTTATTTGATTACACCTAATCTAAACCACGGTGAGGAGGATTCGAACTTTGGTTTAGAGAGAAAACACATATTTCTACTCAATTTAGCTAAATATGACTTTCCATACACATGTTAGCATTAATTGATTGATAACGTTACTTGACACTATTTATGCTGAATAATTATGGAAACGGATTTGTTTTACTTATTACCCTAATCGGAAGCTTCACAAATCTAGAAGGATTGGCACTCTCTAGTTCCCTGCAAAAAATTTAGTTGAAAATCTTCAACCAAAAATATCCTTTTTATTTTCTTACCAAAAAAAGAATAGCAACTTATTCATTAATTTTGGAATATTGAAAGTTATTTAATGCTAAAACGTATTTCTTTCCATCTCCACAACTCGGCGATGCATGTGAAATAGGGTAGATGACTTCCTATAAAAAGCCAACTTGCAACGATTTTTGTTACTACTGTGTTTCGAAGGTTGATATGGAGACATTTGACCAGAAGCTTGCTTCAAGCTGGTTTGATGTTCAATCTGTTCCCCAAACCTATGTCCACCCACCAGAAAAGCGGCCTGGCAACACTGTCGGCGTTCCTCCTTGCAAGAACATTCCAGTAGTTGATCTTGGCAACGATGATCGCAGTCACACAATTCAACAAATTTCCAAAGCTAGCCAAGACTTCGGATTTTTCCAGGTTTGAAAAGAGTCATGCACCTTCATCAACTTTACACTTCTTTCATCTTTTTTTTTTTTTTTTTTTTTTTTTTTTTTTTTTTTTTTTTGCATTGAAGTTTAAAGTTCAATTATGTTTATGCTAAACGAAAGTTGTCTGCAATTGAATAGGTATCTGTTCTTTATTAAAAAAATTGTTTATATGTTGTTGATAATGTGTCATCAAGTCTTTATCGATACATGTCCGTTTCTGTTCTTTAATTTTTATTTAATAAGAGAACGACGTTTTGCTCAGAGAATTTCTAATAGTAACAGTACTGTTATTTTCTCAGGTCATCAATCATGGGGTTTCCAAGAAGTTGATTGATGACACAATGAGTGTTTCCAAGGAGTTTCATGCAATGCCCCGAAAAGACAAGATAATCGAAGGCTCAAAGGACCCTACCGGAAGCTACAAGTTCTACACAAGCAGTGAAAACTATGCGAATGAAGAGCTTCACTACTGGAGAGATGCATTGGCTCACCCCGCTCATCCTTCTGAAAACAACATTCAGTTTTGGCCTCAAAATCCTACTCGATACCGGTACATAGTGCTCGTAAATATCCTTTTCAAATAGAATGATTTTTGCATTTCCTTTTCTCTCGCTACACTCTTCCTTTATGTCCGATTATTTGGACTGAATAATAAATTAAAGGAGATTCAAAGGGCATGAAGGCAACGAGTGTTTTATGAGAAAATAGAAGTGTGAAAATCACTACTCATTGCTTAATTCCATGCGATTAGAGATCAATGATGATTTTGTTGTTTTCGTGTCTTCGACTCTTTGCAGAGAAGTTTTAAAAACTTACGCGGAGGAGGTAAGAAAGTTGGGTTCTAGGATTTTGGAGATGCTTGCTGAAGGGTTGGGACTGAGCAAAGAGTTCTTCAATGGTGGACTTAGTGAATATCCACGGCTGCTGTCCAACCACTATCCGCCGTGCCCAGATCCTAGTTTAACTTTGGGATTAGCGAAACACCGTGATCCGAGCCTCATTACCATTTTACTGCAAGATTCAGAAGGACTCCAAGTCTTCAAAGATGGGAATTGGATTGGTGTTGAGCCTATTTCTAGTGGCTTTGTTGTTAACATAGGTTACGTCATGCAAGTATGTATTTAACTAAATTGTAATGTTATTAAAGTTTATATGTAAAACCCCCTTAATATATACTCTTTAAATCTTTATATACAAAAAATGTGATCTCCCGAACATTAACTTGATGACGTGGATTAATGCAGATGATCAGCAACTCGAAGTTTAAAGGCGCTGACCATCGAGCCGTGACAAATTCAAGAGCTGCAAGGACAACGGTTGCGTACTTTATTTATCCGTCTAATGAGACTGTTATAGAACCTGCAAAAGCTTTGTGCAATCCACCACTGTACAAATCCATGACGTTTACAGAGTTCCTTCAATACTTCAAATCGAAAGCTGCCAACGACGAAGAACTGTCAAAGGTTTTAAGCCTCTCGGGGAGCTAATCATGTGACCCGCGCGCCAATTAAGATAAAACATCACAGATTTTGAGTTATAGTTTAGAATAATCTCTTCAGTTTAAGTTTACAATAATGTCTTGTACAAGATTCCAAAATTGAGTTCATTTGGTTCTATTTAAATGCCAGTATTTATATTCTATGTCATTTTTTTTAGTGTATACTAATTCATTATAATATATTTTGGTAAACATTTAATTACACAAATTCATTAGTATAGCTCGGTACTAACATTTAGTTACACTTGTTGTGCCATATATTGGGCCTTAGTATTTGGGCCTCATGATCTTGCCCATGATGTATGTAAGAGGTGAAGAAGGCCCTTATTCTATAAAAAATGATCCTTCACCCTCACTTGAAGGAGGAGCAAAGGATCCTTCATCCTCACTTGGGGTGAACCATGATATATATTTGTATTATTGTGCGTTTATGTGATTTACAGTCAGATTTACATTGGTCCAAGATCGACCCGATTTTGTGCATCAACAACACTAATTCATTATAATATATTTAAGTACAAATATTTTGGTACAGACATTTATGGACAAAACAATCCAATTTAATATATTTTGGTACAGTCATTTGCTATACACTTATGTATTTACATACTTTTCTTACGTGTCACTAAATATTCTCTCATTTTGACTTATTTATAATTGGAAGAACTAAAATGTGCATATTAATAAAATTAAAATTTTAATGTGAAGATATGAAATAAAAATACACATAAAATAACAAAAATAAAATATGAACTTTATCAAAAGTATACTTCGAAGGATTATAATCAATATGTAATCTAACACCAAATCATAAGCTTTATTGCTAGTGATTGGCCTACAAAAAATAATATATAGGTTGTTGACTTGGAGTTGCAGTGCTGTACAAGTTGTGTGTTCTTTAGGGAGAGAAGAAAACTATAGCATGACTAGGAGATATAACATGCATCTTTGGTTATGAAGTGCAAACACACGATTCTATTTGAACAATATTTTTTTATTGAGTGACATACGTATACAGTTGACAGTGGCTCTCCAAAATTCCAAATCCATCAACTTAGGACAGATTCTACTTGTAACCAAGTATGTATATCATCAAGCGGGATAAAAGTCTAACGTAATGAGAGAGATATGAATAGGATGATATATCACTAATTATATCTAAAATTTTGCCTTATCTAACCCTTAATATTAGATGACAAGTGATTGTAAATAATTGTCAAAATATCTAATTTGAAGTGCAGACGACTTCAAAAGAAATGCGAAAACCATTACCCTTAAACCAGAATGCTCATATGGTCTTGAAAAGAATGGAATGAAATGGGTTGAAAGAAGATATTGATGAAATTGAGGTTCCACTATAAAATCAATTGACAATATGGGGAGTAGTCCAATATCATATAAGCACATAGCAAACATTGTCCCTCACCGATGTGGGGCAACTCTCCACATGTGGCGGATTTTCAAGCCTACACGTGGACAACAACTGGGTGACGTGGAGCGCGTGTGGCCGTTAAGCTTCACACGTGGACAACCTTACTCTGTTACCATGATGAAATTGAGGTTCCACCATAAAACCAATTGGCAATATAAGGAGTAACTCAATATCATATAAGCACATAGCAAACCTTGTCCCTCACCGATGTGGGACAACTCTCAACAGATATTGCAGGGAGGGACATAGGCCAACTCCATTCTAAACCATAATTTCACAGCGGCCCAGAAGCACCTTCATGCATGACCAATCTTCCAACACCCATGTATAGAAATATAAATATATGAAACTAGTTACAACTTTTAATTAAAAGTAAAATTCAAGAGACACCAAGACGTCAATAAAGGGCCACTAAGTCATGGTTTATATACGGTTTACTACTGTAGGTTTAGATTTTTTATCAGAAATTTGTAATCGGTCTCCAAATCTTTGTACATTCACATTTATGTTGTTACTAAACTAGTTTTGCTTTAACTTTTATATATCATGTTGTTGTTTAGGCATTTTTGTTGAAATTCGTGTCTTGCACACATTTTGATGTATTTTTAAAATTTATTTTAGACTTTTTGTATTAGCATCCTACAAAATGTTGAATGCATCCGATATTAAAATTTAATATTAAATGACTTATTTACCCGACTATGCAATTACAATTTTGACCTTATTAGGTTTTTTTTTTAAAAAAAAAATTCTAAATACACCCCAAATCACTTTTAGCGTATTATTTATCTTCTCAACTATCAAAACCCTCACACACTCCATTGTTGAACAAAATGTTGATTGAGAAAAATTGTTTTTGACAAATGGAATATGAAATCGATGTTTCGGAAGCTTCACATGAGGTAAGACTTCTTATTTTTCATGTTGATTGAAAAAAAGTTGTCTAAAATGTTTTTCGATAAAAGAAGTTTTGTGAGGAACCTTTTAGAAATTCTTCCTAGATTTATTTTGGAATTGATTGACTCTGAAGGGTTACAAATTAACATGTCAAAAAGTGAGTATTTGTATTACGACATAGATCACTAAGTGTGTATCAAAGCGGTACAAGCAGAGCAATCATATCACATTTCTCGGAAAAACACCGGCACCAAAACTCAACGTCAGGAGGGTGGGTGGCTTCCCATCCGGCAATAAATTAGTAATAACAACAGAGATAGATCCTAAAACTTGGAAGTCCCTCTTCTTGTTTTTCCCTTCCTTGTCTTGCTTACGTTTCCTCTTCTCGTTCTCTGCGAACATGTCACTGAAATCTTCTTTCTGACTTCGCAGCTTCTCCTCCTCCCTTGCTTCTTCGTACCTGTTAAATACGACACACTAGTTATAAGCTATCTGCTGCTGCTAAGGTACATTGTTAAAGTAAAGTTCAATTTTTTCATGTCTCGGACTTACTTTGCAGGCAAAACGGTCTCCATATCATCCAATTCTTCAGGTTGTATAGTGACCTCCACTTTATCTGCTTTCTGACCTCTAAGCAGCTCAACCTAAGAGAACAATGACAAATCAATCAATAATACACAATGAAGCCATTGCTGATGTTACCCTACTTAACGAAGGTAGACATCTGTCGATGCAAACTATACTAAGATGATTTCAAATCATCATTTTGAAACCATTCGGCAAACTAAACGTTTAGATGACTTGAAATCTTTCGGCAAACTAAACATTCAAATGGTTAGATTCAGTTCCTGAAAATTAAAAATGAGTGTTATAAGATTTGAGAAATGTGGGGTGTATGTACAAAATATAAGGTGTATATTGAGAATGTGGGGTGTGGAGGTATTATGGGAAAGTATGTGGGGTGTATTAAGATAATTTTTAAGTGAAAAAGCAAATGTGGAGTTTATTGAACAATTTGTGGGATATTAATATAATAAGCCTTTATTTTATTATATTTCATTGATTTGATGAATTAAATTAAAAAATAAATTCTAAACCTATTGGTCGAAATCTTATATATCAGCATCTATGAAACACAAACTCTCATGTTTCATTGACATTCAGCTCCATTCTTTTTATGGCACCAAAGCACAAAAACTGGTACAATTTTGGTGATCAATCTGTCTTCCTAACCATAAAAGACCAGGTAAACTCCACATATCCACCACCTCTGCCCAGTCCACCTTCTTCTTTCCCTACCTTAGCTATTGTTCTACTAAGCCTCATGGCCTCAGCTTTCTTGCTAGTGAGCTACTATCTCATTGTTGTCAAGTTTTGCTCAAAGTGGCACCAACTCAATCTCTTGATCATGAGGTTTCCGACCACCTCACGAGCTCGACAAAATGAGGAGCTACTTACGGCCTTCTCTCCGTCAGTGTGGAACCGCGGGCTTGACGAATCAGTCATTCGTGGAATCCCAACTGTTCAGTTCAAAGGAGGAGAAGTTGATGAAGAGAGAAGTGTGTGTGGATGTGCAGTTTGTTTGAAGGATTTTCAAGAACAAGACACACTAAAAGTTCTTCCCAATTGCAGCCATGAGTTTCACTTGGACTGCATTGATGTATGGCTTCAAAGCAATGCCAACTGCCCTCTTTGCAGAACAAGTGTTCCGGGTACTATTCGTTGTCCGATCGATCATGCCATAGCACCGAGCTCTTCGCCTCAAGACTCGGAGCTGTTTTCTATCGGTAGTGATGTGGACTTTGTAGTGATTGAATTGGAGGGAGGAGATGGAGTCATAACTCATAGCACAACATAGAAGTTATGAACCCAGAAGGACGGAGAACGTAATAAAACTAAGGTCTGTTTTTCCTTTCCTATTGAGTGTGAGTTGTAATGTGAATTTCTTTTTGTAACCTTTTCTTCTTAATACAAGCGGTATTGGAAGAGGGGAAATCGAGCTCAGGACTTGAGATGTATAGATGAATGCTTTTAACTAAGCTGTAAACAGTGGCGCAAGATTGGGAGAGGATAAGTTAAACTCGGGACATCAGGTGTAGAAGTGGATGTTCTTAATTAACTAAGTTGCAAGCCCTTCGAACGACATTGGGAGGGGGATCCAAACTCGGAGCCTTGTGTAGGTGAATCATCTTAACCAACTGAGCTAAAGATGAGATAAACCAATGTATGGGGTCACATTGGGTTAATTTTAGACATAATGAAAGACATTAGAGATTCCTTGCTTAAAGCTTGGCATGGGTTTTTGAGAATCATTGCTTCTAGGTTTGTTATCTTCTTCTTCTTCATGAATGAGAATGATTACTTTTAACATATTTTTATATTGAAGCAATTATGCAAATGTTGGTGAGTGCTGAAAGCCTCAATGTATTCATCACGTCTAATTTTAATTATACGAATGCTATTTCTTTGGCCCTTATGAATATAGAGGAAAGAAAAAGAAGGCGATATGATTTTTGCACTCGTTTTCTTATATCCATTCATGTTTAACTTTGTCTCTAGATTTTCTTTTGATCTATTCAGTTCAAAGAACAAAAATAAGCAACGGTATGCATGATGAGAAAATGGTGTGCAAAAATTACTTACAAGGAATAGAAAATGAGATCATTTCCCTCGTTAACTTTACCTGCGTTTACTTACAACTAAGGTATAAAAAAAGTGAAAATCTTCCCTTGAAATCTGTAATTAAGTGCCTAAAAATGGGAAATCAAATCGAGTAGGGTGACTAGTTGATCCGATTCCCTTTCCTTACTTCTCTTTATGTTTTAGCTCTCTAATTCCTTCAATTTTCCACTTTAGTTAACATGCCCTAAAAGAAAAGCAGGGCAAAAACAACAAAGCAGCATACATGAGCTGAGCCAACACCAACATCATCATTACATGTCTTTGCTAACCAAACATCATCAATAAGTTGTTCAAGAGAAACAGAGTTACTATATTGTAGGGCAACATGTCTCAGAAAAATCTGGCAAGCCAGCGTAAACCAGTCGTCCACACGCTCGAAATGTAGATTAAATTCTTACTAAACAGATAATAAGTGTATCACAAAGACCCGTAAGATCGTTTATTAATCAAGCAATTAAGGACTAAGATTATCATTACAAGCTTTGTAGACAGGCTAAACTCGAATGCTGGCCAAAATCTTCAACTTCTAGCAGAAAAAACAGGGTGATTACTTCAGAATAATTAAGACATTGGCAAAACTAGGAATCACTATAAATTGTGTTGTTTATATAACTAGCTACGTAAGATTACTGAAAAAATTAAAACCAGTAGCCACAGACCCTCACCAATATATGAAGCTACCCAGTCCATGCTATGCAGCAGATGGATAAGTTTGAGCATCTTCTGAATTATTAATTCACAGGAAATCAGCCTTTTGAACTCCTGTCAGATCCATACGTTTGGGTCTGGGGCAGAGGTAAGGCCTTTGTAGTAAACTCATTACTTGCAAATGTGTTACGGGCTTTAAATTTCAATTGTTCGAGAACTCGGTGTGCTTCTTTGAGTTCGTCTTCAGCACTTGGTCCGTGGCTTTCCCAAGCATCAACTACTTGCTGCTGGAATTGGATTGCAAGGACATAGCTGAAAAATCCAGGAGAGAAATTCTGAGATACTATATTTGCCCATAACAATTGACATAAGATTAAACATTTCTACTAAATGCATCAATCGTCTCAATGAATTGCTGCTTGATAAATACAATTCAAGTGCCAGAATCGTATCAAGTTCACTTTCTTTGACCAGGAAACAATGGAAATAGCAAGATTTATAACCACATTGTAACTGTCATATCCAATGAAGTAATAAATCTAATATGTAAGAAAATAAGAAAGAGTATTAATACCTTCCCATGGCAGCGTATGCTTTTGAGAGGTTCTGGCATGACTCAATTGAATCGGCATGATGGGGACCAAGGGAGACATCCATGATGTCCTTCGCAACAGCAAACATCTGCGCAGCTGACTGAGGTCTCTCTAGTTCTAAATATGCTGCCCCCAAGTTATTGTAAATATAGCCGACGCCAAAATGCTTGGGACCAAAGCTCTCTTTCAACCTCTCAGCTGCACTCTCCAAGTAAGGAACAGCCTGTGAGACCTTTCCAGTCAACAGAAGTAACCACCCTATTCTAGCTGAAACACTTCCCTCAGAGTGCTGTTCTTGTGGGAGCTTCTCAAGCAAAGCTAGTGTTCGCTTTAACAGTGAAATTGCAGTTTCAAACTCATTCATAGTCTCATATTGCATTGCTATCTCCGAGTACGCTTCGGAAACATCTACTGGGGAGATTGTCTCTCTCTTGTCAAGAATTCCACAAGCAAGCTCCAAACATCTCTTTGCATCTGCCGTTCTTTCCTGATTACATAATGCTTTTCCCATCGAGATAAACACCAGTGCCCTAGTCTCACTATCCTTATCTGTCTGCTGAACAACACGCTTCAAAGTTTCAATAGCCTCGTCAAAGTTTCCCAGGGCAATCTGCATATTAGCAGCATCAATCTCTGCACGAAGCAAGTCGGAACTAAGACCCCAATTCTTCAACACCCTTTGTGACAATGCATTTTGCTCCAACGCCTTCTCATGCTCCTCCAGCCCAGTATAAATAACCGCAAGAAGTCTCCTGTCATGTGCAACCTCAACTGAATTCTGCCCCAACTTTTCTTTGTGAATCTCCAATGCCTTCATACAGAATCCTAATGCATCCTTAAAGTTCAAAAGAGCTACATACGCCTCTGCCAAATCCCGGTGTCCCTTGCCAAGTTCAGTACTATCTTTCTCCAACATGAACTCCTTAATCTCCAAACACTTCCTAAGATTCCCTAGAGCCTCCTCTCTCCTCCCCATTGCAGTCTTCACATTCGCCAACTCGAGCTGCACAGCGTGAAGCACCGGTCTAAGATCCCGAACATCAAAACCCTCCTCCTCTAATCTACACAATGCTCTATTAGCCCTATTAAGGTACCCCAAACTATCACTAAACCTTTTTAATCCATAATTAACAGAACCCATTAACTGTAAAGCCATGGCAACAACCAAAGAGGGCTTACCGGTATCGTCTCTATCCAAAGCCTTCAATGCTCTGGTAGCAAAAGACAGAGCCTTTTCAGGGTCCTCACCTTCATGGTCAAGCTTGAGGCCGACTTTCAGAGCAGCCATGCCGAGCTCCCTCTCTTCGAAAGCCGACTCCATGGCCTTGAAAGCCGCAAGCAGTTCTTCGATGGTTTTTGCAGACTCGAAAGCCTCTTCAAGGTCCGACTTTTCCATGGATTTTCTCTGCCTGGAGGAAATTTGAGGCGATGTTTCGACGAGGGTGTTCATATTTCGAGATGGGTTTGTGTGGAATTGGCTGCTTTTGAAGAATGAGTCCTGAATTATGGCGCAGGGGCTGAAACGGGCCGGTGAGACCGCCGGCGGAGAGGGGGAGGAGGAGGATGGGCGGTCGGAAATGTAATTTCTGGAAAGAAGAGGAGGGATTGAGGATTTGAGTCTCTGGCGAGTGAGGTGGGAGAAGAGTGAGATTGAAGATTTTCTCATGGTCGGAAATGTTGAGAGATTTTTGTGAATTTGGGATTTTTGTTAAACCCTTGTGCATAAACCCTACAAACTGCTTTCTGCGTTCCAGTGAAGGCGATGGACAACGAACAATGAAAACTGCGATGTTCCTAAACGGCGCCGTTTTAGGAGCTAAAATTTCGGGTTTCCTTGCATAATTTTACTGGCATGGGCATTGGAATGTTTTTGTGCGGTAGGTGTGTCCAAAGTATTAAATATCGGTAATATTGGAAATATCGATAGTCTGAAAACACAGAAATATCGATAGAAATATGGGGATAATATCGATATCGATAAAAATTATATGGAAACCACGGAAATTGTAAGAAAAACTTGGAAATTTTTATTAAAACTTTGCAAGATGTTTATTTAGTCAATTATCTATTAGTTTATCACAAAAAATTGAAAGAAAATGCATTGCATGATGGATTTAACATTATCAAGTTGATTATATAGCGAACTGACAAACATTATGAGTGTAGAAAATATGTAGTAATTAATGAAAGAAGTTTAAACACACCAATTGGGACTTATTGCGGCAAGTTTTTTAGATATGACCTCGCATCAAGTCGTCTTTTGTGTTAATTTGTAATCTTAACTGGTTTTGTTGTGTTGTGTCAATTAGTTAAATTAAGCGGTACATCCAATTGGGGCTTATAAACATTTTAATTCTCCTTAAAAATCTAAGGGCATTTTAATCAGGATTTTAAGTAATTCTTTAAAGTTTAAGGGGTATTCGATCATGATTTTTAAGAAATTCATACATTCCAAATGTATTCATTTAGAAATTGATTCGAAGAGATTTTTAAAAAGTTGGGAAACTCGAAAAAATTAGAAATATTTCACATAATATTTTAAACATTCTCAAATTGCTCCCTAAAAATTTGAGGGAATTCACTTAAAATTTTACATAAAAGTTTTAAAAATTATTAAACTTCATCAAAATTCATAAATTTTTAAATCTATTATAATCCTTTAAAATCTGAATGGAGTAAAAAATTCAAATCTAAACCTAATATGAAACAATCACTAAATTACATAGAATTTCTAAACCAAATCTAACAAGGATCAATTACAATTCTAATACGATGTTGTAATTACTTGGAGTTTTTTAGGGCAATATAAGTAGATGATTTGGGGGCCTGAAACTTGCTTAAATCCCTAAATTGCCAATTGAAATGAGAAAGAAGAGAAGACAGAGAGAACGAGTCAACGATCCCTCCTCCTCCTCATCGCCCTCCTCTCCCTCCTCGCAATCTCCGCCCCTGCAAAACCCTCTTCGTTTCCTCCTACTCCTTTTCCCTCCGCCGCCTCCCCTCCTCCTCCTCTTCCTCCTCCGGCTTCTTCACCATCGTCACCGAGATCAACCAGATCCTACCCGAGACCCCCTTTCTTTCCTTCCTTCTCTGCACACTATCTTCTCTCTCGAAACCCTCTCATCACTCTCACTCTTTCTCCCGTGATTACCCTAGTACACGGCACCCACACCATCGTTCCGTAGACAGCATCACCATCAAAACCTCGTCTTTCTCTCTCTTCCTCTTATCTCTGCAAGATCGACGAAACCCAGAAACCTCCGGCGAGTTTTCTTCATTTTCTCCGGTTAGGTAAGCTTGGGTGTGTGTTATGGAACGAGATCAGGTCGGGGGAAAGCTCACCCAACTCCGGCGAACCCGTGACTATTGAGGAGCTTTCCGAACACCTTCGGCCATTTCACTGCGAACCAAGGGTATAAACTTACTCCTCTCTCTTTCCTCTTCACGTTGGTAATTAGATCGGAGTCTAAGGTTTGCGTTTGTAATCGGCCGGAGCTGTAGAAGCTCCGGCGTTCTTCTCCGAGTAGCACAGTTCCAAAATATCGCGATAGTTTCAGAAATATCGCGATATTATCGATAATATCATGATATTTTGACGAAAACCTGTTGGATACCTATTAAAATATCGGTACTGTGAAAACCCGATAATATCGGCGAAATATCGCCGATATTATCGGCATTTTGTTCCTTGGTCATATCACACCATCTGTAAAAACATGTTTCATGAACGCATGGGTAAATGTGTTGGACCACATCATTTGTTAATCATGTCTCTCGTAAGCACGAAATTTTTTTGTTTGATATTTTCCAGTTATGTCAAAGTTTCTCTCATTTTGGGCTCATTACTTTTATTGTCCTATTAATAGTCTGGCGGTCATGTCGAAATTTCTCTCTTTTGAGCTCATTACTTTTGTTGCCCTATTGGGCGTTATGGTTTTGCTTGTTTTGTCGACGTCTTTGTTGTATTCTTAGAAATGCTTTTGTTGAGGTTTTTGTTGTATTGTGAGAGATTTTGTTTGTTAAGAAAATATTTTTATTCACCATGACTAACCCACACAGTGGAGCCAATCACAATAATCAAGTATCAAACTTGTCATTTATGTAAACCGAATCCATGGTTTTCTATTTATAAGTCGAGAAGAATATCATTTAACCGTAATACTAGTAGAATATTGAGGAACAAATTTGAAATGACCAATAAATAACTTATTTTAAATACAAATTATATATATTTTTTATATATTTATTTATTTTTAATATTATCTAGACATTCTAATTAGGGAGTAGCATTCTTGGTAAATTGAAAGCTTCGTATTTTAGGATGCTGACTTTATATATAGAGATAACACAGATTCCTCACGAAGTCGAGTATTGGTCTAATCAAGATTCGATTGAATTTATATACAACAAAGAATGCACAGATTCCTTGAATGAGTAATAACATTAATCACATTCCACAGTTGCTGCAAAACCACCCAAATTACTAGTTAAGCAAGAACCTCTTGATAAAACCAGAGGCCAACAAATGGTAATCGATATCACTACAAGCTTGAGGGGTGGCTATGGCTTTATTTTCGGAGTTTCAGGAGGTCTACTACTGTACACGTCACCGAAATGAAGATTAAACTCTCCTGCCTCCAAGTCCAGGTCATCCACGTACGTCGTTCGGGACAAGCTCTGGTAGTTCCTCCAGTCCAACCGTTGTTCTTGTTCTTGTTCCGGTTCTTCTTCTTGTTCGTGTTCCTCGAAGCTTCTTTCTGAGAAGTTTCCGTAAAAATTATCTGAAGACTGGCGCATGAAGTTTGGAGGATCGAGAAAGCTTGACTGGGGTTGTTTCCCGTGTTGAGTGAAATCTGGAGGCTCGAGAAAACTTGACTGGGGCTGTGTTCCGTGTTGGCCGGTTCTAGCCCACCAATGACTCCGCATTGGATTTGCGGAAGTGCCAGCGTCATGATGCTGAAGTACACTCTCTCGGTGGAAAGGCGCTGATGTAGAAGCCCCCAGATTAGACTGTGAACGGTCATCATAACGATGAGCCCAGAGATCTTCAAATCTCAGTTGATTATCTGGAAAGTTGGTTGGGGTCCAATCAGTAGAATGTTGCTCAGTAGCTTCAAATGGTTCTTCTGGAATTTCACCAGCGTAACTTGCCATGCGGTGTGGCCGAGAGGTGTAATACCAATCAAGGAGATATGGGTGGTGATTCTTTTGATCTGCATCAATTAACCACAGAGACCCCAAGTGATAGGCAGTTCCAGGGCTATGATATGGCCTTTCCCATGATAAAAGATTGTTGCGGTCGCCAAATCCTCTCGGAGGAGAATATGCATGTCGAGTTCCTTGTCCCTGCAACTTTTGCTCCCTGAAAGTTCTCAGCTTTTTAAGAAACTGATCACCTTGAGTATTTGGGTCCCACGATGGATAGTTACTCTTGAAGCTGCCACAAAGATTGGAAAGCTCATAAGATTTGAGATGCGGAAAGGCATTTATCCAGGGCGTGCCTAATTTGCATAGTCCTAGGAATACTGCACCTTTTTGGCAACTACTTAATTGCTGCTTACAGCAATCTTATGAGTAATGGTTGTGATCTTACCTCAAAAACGATTTCTCCATTTTCCCCTGAGAACTCCTCTGCGAGCGAGGTACATTGTCAGGTGACCCGTAATTGCTATTACCATGTCTTTCAAAGTCGAAGGTGCTAAAACTGCCAGGAAATCAAGAGGGCAGTCAAATTTCGTACTCTTGTTAATAGAGTATATGGTGCCAGAATACAAATGAAAAGACGGTGACAACAATGACTGATAAGAATACCGACCTACACACATGACCAACACCCTCAACATTTACTGTGAAGTCTGCAATAAACTGTAAAATGTCATCCACCCTCTGCAAAATAAATCAGAAAGCATATTAGAACAAAAAACTGCCAACTGTGCATCTAGATGGCATAAAAATAAAATGACATTTAACAATTATGATCAAAACTGACCTTCGGGACGACAAATATAAGTAAATATGGAGTAAGGAAGATTGAGGCCATCTCCTCAAGTAACATCATTCCAGTATACTGCATTGAAAAATCAAAACAGCATGAACATCAGCTTAATTTGTTTTGTAATCATAAAATGTTATAAACTGTTATTTTCTTCCCTTCGGGCTTAAATTCAACTGGAAAGGGTAGACTAATCTTCAGGCATGTAATATAATCAAAAATCAAAAATCAAAACTGGATACAATATTAACTGTGAACAATCAAATATTTACTGGGACGGAATCAAAACACTAGATTCCACCACGTATGTGATGCATAAACGGGGCCTATAATATCTGTTTCACCAACTGGCAAAAGATACGTCCTACTTTTCTGAAACTCTCAACAGAAGCCACACTACACTACTTGAGTGCCCAGAAATATTTTCCACATGTAATCCCAGTTTAAGATGAACAAGAGTAAATGAAATGAGAATTACCTGAAACAGGGTTTCAAACTCTACCCGAACCCTTTCAGTATTCTCTTTGCCACGCCATGTCTTTGGCATATAATGTGTATATTGTACCACCATAGACATTGCCCCCTCTGGATCAAGGACCAGCAGTTCATCGGAAATGGCAGCCCTGCTAATAGCTGTTATAGTTCCAAAAACAGCAGCATACCAGAACAAGTTGCGTCCAAATATCTACATGATTAAAAAATATTGTAGAACCAAAATAATTAGCATCGAAATGTATACAGACAGCCTGATATAGCATTAAGTTACAAGTAAGAATATCTTACATGGCCCTCTAGCAGAGATTCCTCCAGAAATGCGATGATGATTAGGATAGCAGCAAAGCCACCAGAAACAAAAGAGATGAATTTCGCTATTATGGATATAATAGGGCAAGGAAATTGCTTCAGATAATCAGAAGCATGCACTACACTGCTCGTGACTCGGTGTTTAAACAAATGGTCCACCTGCCATTCACCATGCCAATAGTACAAAACACCGTACAATTATAGACATTGCAAACAAAAAGCAGGAAGGGAGGGGAATATTGATCTTCCTAAGCCAACATAATAATTGGACCTTAAATGACAACTTTTGACTAACAATTTTTTCTGTAGCATAAGTACCAGACATGGGAAAAGGATCGAGTTGAATTTGAGGGGAAGAACAAAAATATTACCTCATTAAATTCCCTAAACATCCACCTTGACAAATTTGACCACCTTCGAGATGATGCTGTGCTTGGATGGTTATAAAACTGTTCTGCATGCCTCAGGAAGAGATATACCAGCATGAATATTACAAGAAATGGGGAAAGGAGAAGCATTACGAATCCAACTACCATAAGCCTTTTCTTTAATGTTCTTGGATTAGATTTAAAGTCCCTTGTAACATAGAAATTTCTGCAGAAAGAGTCACATCGTCAGAAATGAATATTATAACAGAAAACAAAACACACAGGACAAATAAAATTCTCCGAGTGCATCCTGTTTGTAAACAATATTACACACTTCATTCAAAAGGAAATACATAATACAAGTCATTGATACATGAATAAACAATTATCAACAAAGCCATACTCTACCCTTTAGCGGTCCTTGAAGCATGGCCACTCGAACCAATAAAACCTCCTACCAAAGATTCTAGTGTAGACAAAACAGGTCCCAGTTTATCATATTTCCCTAAACCGTGCATATATCTATAAGCACACGAAGTAGATTAGAAACTAAAAGCAATAAAAATATCCAACACAGTTTGACCAAGAGACTATGCCAACTCAACCCAATACTTTCTTGCCAGTCAGGGATGACCATATTAAGGCCTGGTTTGGTACTGAGGCGATTTTGAAAAAAGTGGGTATCAAAAAATGCTGGCAGCTTTTTTGTGTTTGGTAAACATTCACCTTCAGCTTTTTTTCACAGTTTTGGATGAAAAAAAAGCCAAAAACACAAAGCTGCAAAACCCAGCTTTGAAAAACCGGTTTTTTTTTCACATCTGTTTTACATAAAAGTTTACCAAACACTATAATACTACTTTTTTTTTTTCAAAAGCACTTTTACAAAAAAGTTTACCAAACACTCTGTTGCTTATTCTCACAGCACAGCAGAAGCAGTTTTTTTTCAAAGCACAGCAATACCAAACCATCCCTAAGAGATAGCTTCTAATTTTTATTTTTCTTTTAAAGGAAAGCATAATAGTTTTGCTCCTAGCATCTATAGGATAAATATTCATTCTAGCTAACAAAAATTCTAAAGTACAAAAACAAGAAAGAAGGCATCATAATGTATTCCAAATAATTGTAAATATGATATAGGTAATATGCCATTTGGACATAAGATCAAGATTCCAAATGAAATCGAGAAGTACATATACATTGCAAGATGTTTGTACTTAGATTCACCCTACCGATCAAACATGCTCTGCAGAATGCACCAATTTAAGGTCCACTCGAGGGTTTTTGTCAGTATTAATCGTTCTTGCTTTCCATCCGAGCCAGACTTTACAATTGGACCAGCACCTGGAACCCACTGTGAAATTGGGAAAGCAAGCACCCCCTTGTTAAGCATTCCAATCAAGTAGTTCTCCTTCCGCATCAATCGCATAACCACATCATGAGCAGAAAGATCTTTGACCACACAGAGCTGCTGCGATCTTTGTAGCTGAACAACCTTTTCAAGAATTGATGCCCATGGCATGGTCTGAATTTCATTGTCTGTGACATGGAGACTGCAAGAAGACAACCAAAATCACTATTCTTTACTAATAAAGGCATAGGTTTTGTACAAAACAACAGGCATAGTTTAAAATGCATTAAATCTTTTGAGATCAAACTACTCAGACATACCTGTTGTGATAGAAGTGACGGACTGCCAAAGTATCCCTTAACTGAGAGAAAAACCTCAAAAAACAGAAGACCAAATAAATGGAAAATATGCCCAAATATCCAACAATGATGGCTTTGGAAAGAGTTAGAGGGGTTAATGGGTGCTGATGAAGGGCTTCCTTAGCAAGGTCACAGGGCTTAATTCCAGATTCGAATGCATCCATCCCACATTTTGCATTACGAAGACCATTCCAATCAACTTTTAATAAGAAGAATCCTGAGAACAATATAGTGAAGCCCAAACTCAAAAGTTCAACTATCCACTTTATAATAATACACCAAAGTCCTTTCTCACAGTAGTAGCTGTAGAGCCTTTCAAAGAACAGGTCCAAATCAGCAATTGGTTCAACATTTATACTCTCACCATTAAGAAGCCCTGAAGGGCTCTCACTACCAGGACTCGGTGCCCTACCATAGTCAGATAATTCAACCTCAGGAGCCACATCCCTAAGCAACCCTGATGTCAAAGATGAATCGCCTTTCCACTTTAAAATGCCAAGAGATGTCACACCCTTCAACCTACGGAACATCATTCACAAAGGCTGACAGTGGACAGATACAGCCAGTCCATTCCACAAACTACTATACCAGTTAAGCAGGTATCTGTAAGGATGAAAGGCATAAGATAAGTCCTTTTACAGGCATGTAAAGTTCTAAACAAAGTTCAGCATCTGTGAAGAGGGTAAAATATATAATGCAGTAACAAAATCAATAAGCTCTCCCACCACAACCAAAACACCTCACTCAGATTACCACCACATTGGAATGACAGTTTAATGAGGATCAAATTATCAAATCACTACCGAAACCAACCACGAACTGTCTCCAACATACTAAACTGATCTGCTGAACCCGACTTTTTTCAGATTGAAAATAAACTAGTAAGTATATAAATATGCCAAACAAACCAAACCTAGAACATAGGCTCTAATTTCACTATCCAGTTGAGTAAAAGTAACAGCGCAACCTCGAGAAACGCACACAGAACCTCTCCAGTGCAATGTAACACAAAATCCTACAAACCTAGCACCCACTTTGTTTTTTATCCTACATAAAGCAATATACTTCAGCTGTTTACTTTCTCGGAAAGTTCCAGACTTTTGTGCAACAAAGTAAAAATCATACCCTAAAGCTGGAATAATTACTACAATCTGATCATCTACCTTGACAATAAGTCAATTCGCCACGAAAATATCAAAGTCTAACAAACAAATTAAACAAAACCCAGAAACGCAAATGCAAAAATTCGACAAGAGAAGGAACAAAACCATGTTTATGCACAGAAATAAAAATTGAACAAAACGCCAACATGTTCAATCTTTCTTTTGGGCAAAACAAACAAACCCAAAACGAATAACAACACGATAAAGTTAAAGAACGAATCTTTACCTCCGACCCACGAAGCAGCATCATCAGAAGAGTCGAAATCGATGAAATTGATTGGAACACGGAAAAGATACGTTTCGAAAAGGACACCCAATTCGAAACGGATTGAGACGGTGAGAGGAAAAGGGCAAAGGGGGAAGAGAGCTGTGGAGGTAAAAAATGGGGAAGAAGCTGGAGGCGGTCCTGTAAATACAAATGGCTCTGCCGATTGATTGAAAGCAGAGAGGAGAAACCGAAGAGAGAAGGGAAAGCTTTTGGGCTTTTTGTTCAAATTTATTTAATCATCTGGGTGTTTTGTTTTCTTCTTCTCCTGTCTCTCTGCGTGAGAGCTTGCTTGTTAAATTGTACCAAATAATAAGAAAAGACTGGGAAGGAGACGTGGAGTTGGGTAATACTTGCGAAGGGAGCCTGATGCTTCACAAACCTTGGTTTTTGTTGGAATGGAACAACCATAATTGTATTAGGGTCAAAAATCTTAAATAATTGCGAGTATTATGACTGGGGAGGGTTTGCTCTGGGCCTAAAGAATGATACTTGGGCTTAGGGGCTTAATAGGGCAGCGCACGAATCTACTTTTACGATGGCGGTATTTTCGATAGGGGATTCGAACTAGGGTGTAAAGGAGGCGGACACGTTATCTCAAACCAACTAGCCTAACACATAATATGTAAACGAAAAACACTTGGGTCGAAAGCATCTGGTCGAGCGAGCACCAATTTAGATATAGTGACGCTAATTGTCATGGTAAAATGGTTGTAGTCAAGAGATAGCGATGGTTGTGAAATGTTGTACATACATTTTAAAGTTTGGATTTATGAGGTACATGAATTTCTAAATTCATCTCTGAGTTTTGAATGTTAATTTCGATTCATATTATTTTTCTAAGAAAAAAAAATTCAGGTTTCTAATTTTTGCTTTATCATATTAATTTTTTAAACCTTATTTTAAGTTGACATTTTCAGCTGGGTTACGTTTTGGGAATGTATTACTCTCACTCTTTGATTAATAAGTACGCATGCGATTTTTTTTAGAACATTAAAAATAATAAAGCAATTCCCAATGATCCTGAGATTCTGAGAATCTTTTAGCCAAAATTACGCTTTTGTTATTGATTTTCACCTTTGTGTTACGAATCTAATCCTACCATATGTAATTGTGGAATCTTGTGATCTTGGTTTTCTTTTGTGTGTGCGCGCATACAACATAAGAAGGGTGAGGTTGATACTTGATTATTGGTTCGACATAGTTTGATTTCACACGTTGGACAATCTGTTCTGATATTATGAAAAAAGTTGTAGTTCCATCATAAAATTAATTGACAATATGAGGAGTTGCCTAACCCCTTATAAATTCATAGAAGGTCATTCCTCCCATCAATACGAGACTCATTCTCAATATCTTCCCATGATTTTCCACCGGATTATCCACCCCCCCCCGCGAAGTAAATCATTTCATCTGAGGCAGCAACATGTTTGAGAGCTGAGAAAGTCTGGCAGTAGAATTTAAGACTTGAACAACATGCATCCGCATCCGTAAGGATGTTGAACAACGTGCAAATCTCTGATGCAGACATTCTATCCATGCATCCAATTATATAAGAAAAACCTTCAATGCTTAACACACGATTGATGGAATTCACTACTCGATTCGATTACTCCAGCTCCTGAATGAGAGAGGATGCATAATCTTGAATCAATCTCAGATTCCGGAACAGCGACCGAGGTTGCTCAAATAACCATCATCAATACCCACAGTGATAAGTACTTGATTGTAATATATTGGTTCAAATTCAATTATCTGTTAATGGACGTCCAAATTAATGGCGTGTTTATATATGGGGAAAGGATATGACGGAATGAGAGTCATTTCCCATTCATGATTATTTCTTCATTTACCAACTTAAGCGGAATGCACATTTATGTGGGGTCTCACGTAAAATTAGGATTCAATTCCTGATATCGCTGGAATTGGATTACCTGGACAAAGGTAGTATTTGGATTCCAAAGAGAAGGTTCCATTCGGAATCAAATTATTCTTCCTAAAATGCCCTTCACCTTCAGTACTCATTTCCATCGCTCCTGCACTTCACCTTCATTGCCTGCGCCTCACCTTCCATCTCCCCGTGTAGCCATGCCTTACTCCCCTGCCACTGCCTCACAAAAACCGTATAGTGTAAATTGATTTAAACTGTTTTTACGTACACAAATAATGTCCAAATCGTTTCTTTATTACCCGGAACCATATTTAGTTAGCGTACTCGGTCCGAATAGATATCTGAAACCAAATTAGTGTCCGTTTGGGGTTATTTTTTAGAGCTACTTCTGCTTTTTAAGAAAGTTTTGAGTTGCTATGGTGTTTGGTTGTGATGACATCATGGCAGCTCAAGAAAAACAGCATATAAAAAATTCGGGCTTGGGCCTAAGGAAGCCCAAATGAAAGCCAACCGAAGCAAGAATGCGGGAGCCAACGGATCTATTTGGCGGGAAGCAACCGGCCAGGCGAGCGCCGCTTCATCTTTTCCCGCCACGGAGAACTCGCGTAAATACTGAAATCCCCAAAACGCCAATCTCTTCTCCTTCTCTGTTAGACTGTGACCCTCAAGATCTCGCCTTTCGATCGATTCGAATCCGAATTTCTCTTCATCTCCGCAATGAGTTCCTCCGCGGAGACCTTCAGATGCGAGACGCCGGTGAGCAAAACCCTAAACCCTGAGCCCCAAATGCGAGAAAATGAGACGCTGAGCTTCAAAACCCCCGAGAAGCCACCGCAACTCCGTCGTGGAGCTCGCAGCCGTAACGTCGCGCTCTCCATTGAACAAGTTAGAAGATCCGCCGCCAAAAGCCTGTTTAAGTCGACCCAGAAGAAGCAACTGACGGATGAGATCGCATCTTGGCCGGACAAAACCCCGCTGAAGACCCGCGTTCGCCGCTCCATGCAGCTACCGGAAAAGTAAGAAATTTTTTCTAGCTTCAATTGATTATATGTGTTTGATTTGCTGAATTGTTTGGGTTGATTTTGATTTATTATGTTCTGTGGGTGTTTTTGCAGGTATGAGATGTTGGGGGAGTTTTTCAATTGCTTGGATATTTCGATTGGGAGGTTGCGAAATAAGGGTTTGAAGTCGAATTTTACGAATATTAGCCCGGTGATTGAGCATTTAACGGATAGGTATTTTTCCTTATGTTAAAGAAAATCTTTTTAATTTTCTGTTTGGTTGCTAAAGATATAAATTGAGGCTGCAGAAATTGATTGAGAATTGTTTCTCTCATTTTTAGGAGGTTTACTTATACCCACTTGGCTCAGCTGAAATTTATTTTACCTGAGGTAATTGAGATAAAGAAAATGGTTGTGTGGGATGAGAAAACCAGTCGTAGGAAGCCGGATCTTCACATTAGCATGAATATTCATGCAGTGGCGAATGATGGCAAGTTGAAATCTGAAGGTGGTGGGATTATGCGTTTGAGGAAGGCTTTCCGCAAACGGCTTGCAGATATTTCAAAATCCTCTCCTGAGGTATACTTTTGAATTCTGATTGCAAGGAATTTAGAATGGAAAGTACTGTGTTAATTTATGTAACAACGAAAACTTCAGGCAATGATTTTTATTCCCGGTCATTCTTGCAGCAAGGTGCCTGTATTTCCATTTTTCTCAGTCGTTATCTAGTTAAATTAGATTAGGTGTTAAGGAAAGTATTTTTACTAGTCCACTTGTTGCAGCTGGGGAGCAAGTTTCAAGTTTTGTAAATGAAAAAGAGAGATCATGCTAGTATACTTGGGACTTCAAGCTTTTCTTTTGATCGTTTTTACAATATATTTCTTGATCCACTTTGCGAATACTATGTGGTCTAACAATTCTTAATATGTTTTTAGGATTACGAAATTCCAGAAGAAATTCTACCATATCCATTCAATCATGTGAAGGAACACATGCATTCAGATACGGTCAAGTTTCCTGCATCCTCATCTCCTGGTGAGGTATTGTCCAGCGTATGCACAGTTGAGCAAGCAGCAGTATCAACAATCTGCCTTCAGGGTGATGCAATTCCAGATGAAATGCATTTAATGACATCTAATCAATCAAAGGGGGATTTGAATTCAAACATAAATGAGACTCCCACACAGTCAGTGCCAATTAAGACATTATTTGAAACACCTAAAAAGAAGCAATCAGCAATAGAAGGTTATCTGTCCCGGTCTTTTCAAAGGCACTCTTCTCAGAAAGTTACAATAACTGAAACCCAATCTCCAAAATTTTCTGTTCCAGAGTCAAATTTCAGTGCTTTTTTCTCCACTGAGGAAATTAGTACCGCTGCTTCATCCTATGGCCAAGTTCCTGCAACTCCAACTAAAGAGAGATACCCCGTAGAAAATGATGATAGTTTGCCCAAAACAGGTGCCAGCATTGAGTCGACCCCAGGAAAGGTTGCATCAACACCAGCCAGGTTGATGACCACAACACCTGCGTTGCACCCACCAAAGAGATGCTATATGAGCCCAGATGATAATTCTACAAGCTCGCCAAATAAATTGTTTCGGCTTCCTCCATGCTCCAGGTCATTGAAATTTGACACTCCTGTGAAGAATAATATGTTGAGCCCAGATTATAATTCTACAAGCTCACCGAACAAGTTGGTTAGGCATCCTACATGCTCCAGGTCATTAAAATTTAACAGTCCAGTGAAGAATAAACTGTTTGAGGAGAAAGTTCTTGTTCTGGATGCCGCATCACTTGATAGTGACATTTCCAATGTTCTTTCAGAAGGTCTTCTGCAATCAGTATGTCTATCGTGAATTCTCCATTCCTTTCTCCTTATTGAGCATTTCTGATTCTATAAAAGCTGGTGGAGCTTACTAATTCCATTTTTATTAACTCGCCCTGCACAAAAATTTCGTCTTCCCCTTTTTGTTCCAGTTGAAATATCAAACGCAGATTAGAGTATAAATATTCAAGAGCTATGCTCTCATCATCTATTCCAGTTACCTTTAATAATGGGATGGATGGTGTAGCATATTTTAACAAATATTTTCTGCATCCAGCACACAAACTGTTATTGGGAAACTTTTTGTCTTTTCGCATGTAGTAGATGCAGCAGAAACTGGTGGTACAACTCTCTAAGATGTCAATAAGTGTAAATATTTTTCTTTCTTTTATTTTGGATAACAATATGATTGGATGAACGTAGAGTATATATAGTGGAAGGAAACATAGTCATGAAAGCTTTTGGCTACTATGTCATCGTTGACAATTTTAACCTCAGTACCAGTCTCTAAGAAATGTTTATTCAATATTTCTCTTCTTCTACTTGGATATGAACATAATGAACTTTAATTTTGAGAACTAATCCATATACGTCTTTGCAGATTAAAGACAAGGAGAGAAAGGCAAAGGAGCGAAATGCAGCCATCTTGCAAGCAAAGAGGCGACAACAGATGATTTCCAGCCTTCCTGAACTCTTCAATATGATTCATTTCTTATTTCAATCAATGAACTGTTCATTTATGAAAAAAGAGGATCTTGTAGAGAAGCTAATTTTTAGCCATTCTGATATTGTTGATGAAGGTAGTCTATCTATGAAAGAAGATTCTTTTCGAATTATGGAAGCTTCAGTTGAGCCTAAGTTCCTTTTCGTGGTTCTTTTCACAGGTGAAGTTGAAGAGCAGCTTAAGTTGCTATTAGAACTGGTTCCAGAATGGATTTCTGAAAAGTTCGCATCTGGAATTGTCATCAAGTGAGTTGTCTTTATAGTTAGAAATACAAATTGTATGTTTGAATGTATATTGTATTCCATTACAAGTTGTTTGACATCATTATGTTTCTATTCTTCTTGCAGGATTAATAAATTGTCAAACCCCGAGTCCATACGTGCACGGCTTGAAGAAGCAAAGTGAGCTACATGATCCGTATTTGAAGGTTACTGTAAGAAGCAAATTTAGGGGATAGTGTCGCGATTTTCCCATTTCATTAGGCATTTTGTAAATGTTTTAGTTAATTAGTAGTTCATGTAAAGTAAATCTGGGTGGCCTAATCTAGTTGTTAGTATGGAGGCTTTTGTCAAGAATGATTTAGCAACAATGTTATTGAAATATATATTTCCCTTTTTACAGTTTTTAGAGCTCTTTTTTTTTTCTTTAAAATTCAAATGAACAGCAAAAAAATTCTAAGCATCACAAAAAAATGCTTGGTTTCAAGTTGATTGAGATGTGCTAGTTCTCGAGGGTCATTTCTAAGCATATTCTCCTTAACCACATTAGTTGATAGGTCTGATGACACTTCTCATCAAGTTAAAGCAGAATATGATACGTCTTGGATCGTATCGACCTTAATGTGATAGCACTCAATACTGAAGCCATTACATGTAAACAATACCAATGGCATTCATTCAGCTTACTTTGCTAATTGCTTTATTTTCTAATACATTGTTCTGGATGATAGGATGCATAATCTTCAACCAAGAGTTGCATCTTTTTCCTCAAGGTCTATATGGAGGACCTGTACTGCTGCTAAGATTCCATTTGCATCTTGTGTTTCCTCTGCTCATTACTAGTCAATATAGCTTGCTCTTGCGACCCGATAAGATTTTGATCTTTATCTTTGCCCCATAAAACCATGTAGAGAACGATGATGATAATGTATTCTGAGTAGCCAAATTTCAAATTAGACATCTACTTAAGTAGATTGAAAGTCTCTGTGTGTGTGCGCGCACGCTGTTGTGTTTGTGTGGGTTTACATGTTGCTTGCAAGTCTGACATAACAGTGCTTCTACCTGCCAACGTGCAGTGGTCACAAAAACGGGTCCTTTTTGTTTTGTGCACCATAGTTGAGTGAAGATTATTGTACCCTGAGCATACAACTCCCTGTCGTTTTTGTTTATCATGCAAAATATACTGTCAATAGCTTCTTAATAAATTAGAATTCTACTCATGTCATAGCTTTATTTACAGCATATATGATGGACCAGAAGTCATTGTTGTATCTAATACTCCATGCTGCCTGTTTGTGTTGTATGATTAATGTGAAGACAGCCGATTGTGCTGCCCCAATACAGTATATCCATGCGGTTAGTGATAGTTGTGCAGGATATTTCTTCAATGTGATTGCCTACGGATAGAAGAATACTTACTGTAAATGAAATCTCTTGCATTATAATACCATGTATTAGTTTATGGTGATATAATTTCTTTTCTATCATAATGTTCTTATGTAGCCAATAATGCATGCATCGTTTGTTGTGTTGCTATGAATTCGGCTAACTTACTGTGATTTAATTTATTTTTTATCATAATGTTTTTGTGTAGCCGATAATGCTTGGTTTGTTGTGTTGCTATGAATTAGGCTAACTTTTTCTGTATACAGAAGACTGAGAGGTTTCATGTAGATTGATCAGTGAACTGGTAAATCCAATGAGATTATCGTGGTAAATACCTGCTCTATGTGCCATGCAAACCATGATATAAAACTTGCAATGAGGAGGATTGATCTTTTCGTCCAGTTTGTGGGAACAGAGTTACTTCTGATGTGTATTGGATCTCCTGAGCTTCGCACGGCAGGTACTTTGTACAAGGTCATGGTCATGACTCCAGCCGAAGATATTAAGGTTCTGAAGATTTTAGCTATTCCACGGGGCCTCCATCCATCCTATATGAGATGTGTATTGAAAAGTGTTGTTAAAAACAAGAGAGAGATGTGTACTTATCTTTCAGGTGTTTGTGAGCTTTTAATGCCCGACCAGAGTATTACTACAATTAGAAAAGTCATGGATGGAATGGTGTTGACGACCGATGTGACAAAGGTTGGAGACGTGTACTTCAAGCTTGCAAAATACATGTTAAGGGCTAAGCTAACCCTGTTCTTCATCAACAGAAAAAGGTTAGTATTTTCCTGCTTCAGACAATCTCAAATGTGAATGAAACAAATATTAGTGTCAGCTTGGGCCTTACTTTTCTGCAGGGAAGCAAAAAAGATACTTCAAATGGTAAACCCTCACTCTCATGATAATGAGATTTTTGGGTCGAATGTATTCAGTGTTAAAATGTACTCTAATTGTTTAGTTCACGATAGCAAGCTAGAAGTACCTTTCAAGAAAATAGGCAAATGGTAACATCACCACGCCACCTACTATATGTCGATAGGTTACAAAGACATGAGGATTCATCCCGTGATCAAATGATGCGGCTGTGATAAAGTAGAGAAATGTATAACCGATCTGTGCTAAAACCATGAGAATGTGCAGCTTGAATCTCGTGAAGGCCATCGCGTATGGACATACTCCAGGTGCCATATCTCATTACTCTGCAACATATCTTTTTGCTACTCTCTCCCTGTTTATAATCAAAGGAATTACGCACTAAATTCATCCGTATATGTGAATGTGGTTCTGTTTTGATTATGCCTGCATGTTGAGGGAATTGTGTGCTTAGTACTTGGAACAAAAGTAACGGTTATATTCCTTTAATCAGCTAGTTTGGCTACAGTTATTATATTCCTGAAACCATAGCAATGGCCAATATTTCTTCAACCATTGTTGCATGGATCAACAAATAAACCGGAGGAGGGTGTCGGGTAACATTTTTCCCTGGATTTTCAAGCCTTGCACGGTTGCACCTACTGCCCCCTTATAATTTTCTCAGGAGGCAAACGCTTTTGACGACATATATGCCTACACTATTTGATCCGCATAAAAAATTGGTTTGATTGAACTTGTTCTGTAAGACTGAATGGCTATGGTTTGATTATTTTTTTTAATAATGATTATTGAACTTGTCAGACTGGGGTGTTTACCAAACAGGAATGGAATGAAAAGAAACGGAATCAGAATCGCATTCCTCCCGAAGCATTCCGGCGTTTACTAACCCACTTAAAATCCGGAATCGAATTCCTTAATCTTCCGGAATTCAATTACCTACATGGAGGTGGTAATTGAATTCCCGGAGGAAGCCTCCTTCTGGGATCAAACATTTCTATCCAAAATACCCTTATACCTTCCAGCGCACCCTTTCCTTCGTTTCTCATCCGTCGACTCCTTACACCTTGACCACCACCATGACACCACCCTTACACACTGCAGACCCGGGTGGAGCACCGGGTTGAGTCATTTTCTTCCTGAACGAGCCCTGGAACGGCAGACCCTTCTTTATGCGAATGTTGCAAACCAATTTGGGGATGCAAGTCAGAAATTGATTGCTTGGATTGGTGTGAATGACAGACCCTTGTTCCCCAGGGCGTTTGTCAGCGAGAGAACGTGGTTGGCGATGAGGAGAGTCTTGTGGATGAGGGGGAGTGAGTTGAGGCGGTGGAGGGTGAGAAAGAAGAGGATGGGGGAGGAGATGAGGGAGGAGAGACGGTGGTGGTGGTGGGTATTGGAGAAGATGGTGTGGGTGAGAGTGTCGACTGCTGAGAAAGACTGGGGAGCGGGTGAGAGAGAGGAGAGGAAATAAATTAGGGTGATTAAGGGGTGGTTTGGGAGTGAGGTGCTTAAAAAAAAGCACCTATGAAAAAAAAAGTTGTGAGGGTTTTAGGTGTTTGGTAAACTAAAAAAAAAAAGCTTATTTTGGAAGCTGCTGTGAGAATAAGCTGAAATCAAAGGAAAAAGCTGAAGCTGCTATTTGCAGCTTTGGAAAACTGGCTTTTTTTCAAAGCACACAGAACTATTGTGCTCTTTTAATTAAAAGACCCACTATCATATTGTTTTTTTTTTCCAAAAGCATTTTTACAAAAAAAGTTTATCAAACACTCTGCTGATTTATTTCACAGCCACTTATTCTTACAGCACGGCCGCTTATTCTCACAGCAGCTTTTTTTCAAAGCACAGCAATACCAAACCAGCTCTAAGAATCATCTCAAATATGAAGAAGCAAATAAAAAAATATTGTTTCATATTAAATTTGTACTAAAAGTTTTACTAAAAAAAAATTATCTCTACAAAAAAAAAATGAAAGAGTAAAAGTTTTACCACAAATAATTAGCAAATAAAATAAATCAGTGAAGCAGGGGTACCTTAATTATATTATATTTTATTCTGATTCATATGAATTAGTAAACAATTTATAGAGATCAATGTCATTTCTACTTCGATTCCAAACAATTTTAGTAAACAACTTCAACAGGAATCCAATTCTGATTCCAACTCATTCCATCCTCCTCAATTCAATCCATTCTCAATTCAATTCC
Source organism: Malus domestica (assembly GCF_042453785.1). Taxonomy (NCBI): domain Eukaryota; kingdom Viridiplantae; phylum Streptophyta; class Magnoliopsida; order Rosales; family Rosaceae; genus Malus; species Malus domestica. The sequence continues at coordinate 31,948,435 of NC_091665.1, forward strand.
CCTCAATTTGATTACGGATTAGTAAACGCGCCAAATGAATTCATTATTTAGTATATTAAAATAAAAAGGGCACTTATCGTTAAATTAGTTAAGTATCTGATTCTTTGAAGTTTGAATACTTGATTCATGTATCGACGACACAATAATTGTTTTTAAGTACTTGCCCTATACGGAATCTTCTCTATTCTTTTTCTTTTATAGTGATTTGGTGATACAATATAACGCATATGTTGCTGTGGAGAATAAGAATTGTTCTTCCTGTTGGAAATTTGCTTTTGTAAACTTGTCCCAAAGGATTCTGCAGTCTGCAGAATTATTCTTTCGAAAACATGCACAAATAATACTGGTTCTAGAATTTTTCATTCATCATAGCTGCCCCAAATGGGAAAGCTGCACTTAAATACAAGGCAAACCCTATGCAAACCTAATGCGCTAAACCGTTGTTTAGATAGAGCTTATTTTTTGTTTTGTATTTTCGCTGTTCCATTTTTGGTTAAAAGTTTGTGACCGACTCTATTTATGCATATTTCTCTAATTCCTATTTTATTGCAGGAAAAGTAAATTCCCAAGAACTAAAACGGGAAAGAAAGGAAGAGAAGAGCTTAGGAAATAAATCTTTAAGCTTCCTTTTTCTGTGGGCATCTGCACAAATAGAAATTGACCTTGCATCTTCAAGTTCTTGAGGTAATCGTCCCTGTCCCCATCATATCTCAAACCATCTGATAAGGGAGCTTTTAGTTTCCATACCAAATTCAAACCAACTTTAAGCTAAAATACCATATTTTTAGTTTAGGTACTCGTTGAAGAGTCAAACTAATTGGCTACTTGAAATGACAATAACGCTCAACCATACAATCATAAGGTCATAGTCATTAACTTTCCAAATGAATTGTAACTAACATGCATACGTGAGACTTTTATTAAAAAGAAGAAAAAAAATCACTATTAATCCATTAGGGCTTAGGGTGTAGGTTTTGGGTTTTAAACGGAGCCCAAATCTTCTCCAAAACCCAAGATCCACACCCTAAGTCATAAGCTCTTTCCAAGAACATTCTAAAACCCTAAACCTAAACTGATCAACTTCAAATCTTGAAGGACCTTCTAAAACCTTGGGCTTCAAGGGACCCTATAAAATCAACCATGGGCTTCAAGGGACCCTATAAAATTCTAAAAAACAAATAATCTTGAGGACAAAATGGTAATCTCCCATGTCTTTTATTTATTCATAGGATTACTTGCAATAAAGCGTGTGGATTATCCTAAAACGTTTAATTGGTCTTAGTATTTCTTTTTTAAATCTAAGGAAAACTAATGAAAAAGGCTTGAAAACTTTGAGTTTTAATGATAAGGACAAAATAAAGGGTAAAATGAATAATATCAGGTTTGACTTTTTAGTGTAAAAATGTGATTTTTCGTTAAAATTAACAGTACCGCGGGGTTTTCGTTAAAACTACCTAAAATCTATGTTCTGTTGTAAACATTCCTAGTTTAAGTATGATTGTGTAAATCCTAGATAAGATTTGATTCTAGTTATCCTTTCCTATTACAACTTGTATTACTTGGAGAAGAAGGAATATATTCTCTCCCTTTACTACTATAAATAAAGGCACAATGTAGGAGGGATAACAACACACACATTCCCCTACAATTCTACAAACACACATCTCTCTCCTCTCTCTCTCTGCCGCCGGCCCTAGTCCCTCTGTCAGATAAAATAGACCACAACACGTTATCAGCACGCTCCTACCGCTGCGCTTAGGAATCTGACGTTGGAAATTTTTTCTGCATCAAACCAGTTCATCCATATCATCACGCAATCAGGTTCTTTCCAAACAACGGTTTTTAACTCGATATTTTGCAAGCCCTGATAGCATGAACATTCACCATGATGCATGACCCAACTTTACGTTTAACGTATTTTAGATTCTACATAAATTGTGTATGCTTCATAATCAAAATTGCTACAATTATGTGAATTTGATATTTGTCATGAATTGAATCCTACATATGTACATGCATTGAAACTATTATTTGCATATGCATCAACGTAAATATGTGATTCTAGTTATCCTTTCCTATTACAACTTGTATTACTTGGAGAAGAAGGAATATCTTCTCTCCCTTTACTACTATAAATAAAGGCACAATGTAGGAGGGATAACAACACACACATTCCCCTACAATTCTACAAACACACATCTCTCTCCTCTCTCTCTCTGCCGCCGGCCCTAGTCCCTCTGTCAGATAAAATAGACCACAACATGTTCAACTTGGTTTTAATATGAATTTACCCTTTCGATAATCTGAAGTTACCATTTGGACCCTCCTGATAAAAGTCAATCATGTAAAAATACAGCCATATGTACTGTGACTGAACGACATTTATCTTGCTGGTCACATGTTTTTATATATGATGATTCTGTAGCAACATTATGCAGGTGGATCTTATATCATATTATGTACCAGATGTAACTATATTGCTGTTGCAGGAGGACACCGTACAGTACGAGGAGGACGGATTGTTATTGTTTGATCGCCGGGTAGCACGCCATTTTTTATTAGAGGCCGGCCCGCAGTTTACGTGGATTGTTTATAGCTGCTGATCAATCACTAATATGATTGGATGTTTACAATTAACTTTGAAGAAACCAATGGAGGTTCTTCCACCATTTTTACAATAAAAAGATGCTCAAGATACCAGCACAGAGCATCACAGATTGTTTGAGGCTATGAAAAATAAGGAGGTAAAACTATGAGGCAAAGAGAGATGCTGGAATTTAGGGCACCCCAACACCCGTCGTCATCGGGCTTGGGCACAAACACATGGGGTGGTGCTTCTCCTTTGTTAGCACGAAACATACCGAAAGAGTCGCTTGAACAGAAGTATCTGAGGCTCAACATGATTCGAGTGCGCGACGAGATATTCTCGGCTGAGGATGAGAGCTTCGACAGCTTGCCTAAGACTCCTGTGCATAAACAAGAATGTCCTCCAACGCCGAGCAGAAACAGAAAAGAAAATATAATGAAGCTTTTGTTCACACCAATGAGGAAGAAGAGTACTACTACTACGACGATGACGACGACAAATACTGCTACACTGGGTCGAAATTCGAAGAAGAAGTCGTGGTTTCCTCGAATGGATCCTCAAAAGAGGTGGCCTCAAGGTTGGTGATGATTCCGCCTCAGTCGCGCATGGCAAAGTTGGGAAGAGAAAAATGGAGCGCGGAGGCAAGGCATGTTTATGGTCGGCTGGATTTACTTAAATTATTGTACTTACTAAACAGGTTATTGAATGTGATTTGCATTAAACCTCTATATTTTGGTCCATAGCCGCATAGCTGAGTGAGATCTTACAGTTCCAGTTTATATTTTCTTATTTTTTCAGTGAGGGGGTCACTTGATTGTGTGGTGGATTGCTGAGTAAATGTAAATTGTGATTGTGTAAGGAGACGGCAATTTTCCAGTTAATTTTTGTAGATATCCATATAATCTAATTTAAAGCTCGGTTTTGCTTATGATATCTACTTTGAAAGCAATTTAGAGAACGATTTTAAAAGCTCTTGCCGGAAGTCATTATACAAAGTCCAATCTTCAATAACGTGATATTTTTTTGTTACATTAGAAAGCATCAAATCTGTGACAAATGTAATTTTAACTAGTGTAATTCCAAATCCATTATCCCACATCGATCAAGTCGAGAAGTTTCACACAGTTTATAACATCTTGTTCATCATACAAAGTAAATGGAAAGATAGACCATTTGAAGTAAAATTGAGCTTGAACCTTGAGTTTAAACTTGAGTGTGTGATAGTTAAATATATAAATAATATAAAAATATATCTAACTGTCAAACAATGGCACCAGGCTTGGGCTTTAAAAATTAAATCCATTAATTAATATTTTAATTTTGGAATAATTTTTTTCAGGTTTAAAACTCAATAGTCTCATCATTTCAAATGAAGTTTTAAAATGAGAAATGTTGAAGCCACACATCCTTTTACGTTGAACAGTCACCTCCCAAAATGATACATGTTGTGAATAGGCATATTAGTATTATAAATACATGCATCTGCATATCAACCAAATCACTGAAAATCATCCATCCTTCCATACAAAGCATAGAGAACCACATTGATATTCGCCAGAAATTAAGTTTTCCGGTGCTAGAATTCTAGTTTAGATCGTTGAATCCTAGTAAAGCAGACATCTACAGATCTACAAGCCTAAACCAAGGGTGAATTTCTGTTTTGAGGACATTGCGGTGCGCAAGCCTCAATCTTCATTTTTATCTGTTTAATATTACTTTCGTCAATACAAATTTCTTCCTCCTTATTCTTAGACAAAATTGCACCTACAAAACAAACAACAAAGTCAAGGCCAAGAACCTCACGCACCCACGATGAATAGGGAGGGGGAGATGGCTTTGGCTGAAAAACCTCTTATGCCAAAGTTATAATTTTAAGGGAAAAGTGTTTGGAGAATTTAGAGAATTTAGTAAGAGTGTAGAACTTCGATTTTGGAGAGAACGAGGGTGTTTATATAGGGGTGTGGCCGACCCCTTTGGGAGGAGATGGACCGGCCACTTGGATGGTTTTTTAGGTGAGATTCATGATTTGTTGCTAATTAATAAATTAATTGAATAATAAATCAATTAATTAGCTAATTAATATAATTTGAAGGGAAAGATTTGTAGGTTATCTTGTGGAGAATATTTGATGAGGATGGATGAAATATGTTTTGAATAAATACTTATTTTGGGCACTTTTGACTTGATTGAGGGATGATTGTCCATCACTCATGCGTAGGAGTTTCGGTGTTCCTCGAGAGTAATTTTGTCCTTTTTACCCTAGAATCACGTGTCACCCCTATATTCTCCTTGATTATTTTTGGCTCCACAAATGCCCCCACACCTATTGGGCTGCTCGCTGGAAAAGGCAATAGGTAAAGAGATCTTCATGGTTTAGGAAACATAAAATTGTTTCCTATTTTGATGTACATTCCCTCTTTAATAGGAAATTAGACCCTTCTAGGAAAGGGAAATAAATTTCTCTCAAAGCCTATTTAAGTCCACCTTAAGTGGATTATTAAATCAACTTTGGAGAGTGTTTTATTCTACCCTACAAGAAAGAAAGAGCTTAGAGGATATTTGTATTGGAATAAGTCAATATTTAGAAGAAAAGGAATGTAGATATCTTGTAATCATTAAAGTCATGTTTTAGGAAGAATATTGTGTCCTTTACTTTGTTTCCTTTTGTAACAATGATTGTATGTACTATTTATTCAAAATATGCAATACATGAAAACTAAGCCGTAAAATTCTATTTGGCATCAGAACCTGTGTTGCTGAAACCCTAGTTTTTTCCGCTGTGCTTGGTTGACTGTTTTTCTGCAAATCTTCCGCAGAAAACAGTGTTGTCGTGTGTGTAATCTTGCTGCATGTGCAGCAATGTGGGTGATGCTGTGTTTGGTGGACTATTTTCTGCACATTTTGTCGTGTGTGTGGTATTGATGTGTGTGCAGCAGTGTGGCTGCTGCTGTTTTTTGGTTGACTGGTTCCTGCACTGTTTGTTGCAAAAATTAGTCAAACTGTGTACCCTGTGATTGCAGCACAATATTCTGCTGCTGCCGTGTGTCTTTATTGCAATTGTGTGGGCTGTTTGAGCTCTGTGTGTGTGATAGTGCTGTGTGTGAATAGAAGTATTGATGTGATGAAATATCCCGTGGGTGTGTTGTGCTGCTGTGCTTGCCGATTGACATATTTATGCAACTTCTGCGACAATAAGCCGTGCTGCTTTGTGGAGTGCAATTGTAGAGCCTTGTAGAATATGATTTGTTAGGCAATTGTTGTTGTGCTTAAGAAATTGAAGGAATATTATATTGAAAAGTAGGCCCTGTGTAGGTGCAGTGTGTTAGTGTCGTATATCATATTCTTTCCGTGGGAGTACAAGCCAGATTCTGGCCGTGTATTGGGTTTCTGCTGCTTGTTTTTCTTGTAGTGTGTGGTTCTATAATTGGTGTATTTTTGTGATTGTCGTGTATCAGTGTCTCGTGAGTTATTACAATGGTGAATATAGGTTAGATTTTGGATTCCAGTGCAACCGATCATATGACTTTTGATAAGAATTTATTTACTAGTATGACAACTAGTTCCCGGAAGTGTATTGCAACTGCTAATGGAACAACAACACCAGTTTTGGGGGTTGGCACTGTGAACCTCACGCCAGCCATTCCCTTTCATCACTGCCTGCTTGTTCCCTCGTTGTCTCATAATTTGTTATCTATACCTCAAGTTATTGAGCAATTAGATTGTGTTGTACTTATGTATCCAGTGTTTTGTTTACTTCTATCTATTCAGACCAAGGAGATAATTGGGCGTGGCACTAAGAGAGAGGGGTTATATTATATGGATGACGTCGTTCCTGGCAGAGCTAATGCAGTTCGAGCATCCCGTACCAATAATTTACAGGAAGTTTGATTATTGCATCGTCGGTTAGGACATGCTTCGTTTGGTTATTGCATCGTCGTTCCTGGCAGAGCTAAATGTTGATGTCTTGCATTGTGCATAAATGAGTTTCTTATTGGTATTGGAACTGGTACTATCACAAAAGATGTAGTGAATACCTATTCAGTTGGATGAGAACTAGGCTTTTAAGAGTGTACAAGTTTTGCAGGAAACACTAACTTATCAAACAACACATGTCTTGAAATGATGCACTTCTTTATTCGTAAATTGTAACATATAACCCCTTTGTATCCCATTGCACATCCCAGAAATACACACATGGTAGATCTTGGTTGAAGCTTATGAGCATTATAAGGTCTCAACCATGGAAATACAGCATAACCAAAAATCCTCAAATGTTGTATATCAGGAGCCTTGTTATATAACAACTGATATGGAGATTTGTATGCCAGTGTTTTGCAAGGCATTTTGTTGATTAAAAACACAAAATGAGCACAAGCAAAGTACCAAAACTCAGTTGACAATCCAACAGCATTAAGAATGGTCAAAACAGTTTCAATAATATGTCTATGTTTCCTTTATGCCACTCCATTTTGTTAGGGAGTATAGGGGCATGAAATTAACTGCATAGCACCTTTACTAGCCAGAAATGAAGTGAAACACTTGCTTGTATACTCTCCTACCCCATATGTTTATAAACTCTTGATTGATATCCCAAATTGATGAAGTCAAAGTTGTAAAACTTCACAAATATGGTATACACATCTGATTTATTACTCATGGGAAATATCCACACAAACTTTATATATTCATCCACAAAAGTTACATAGTTTCTATATCCTTCTAAGGACTTTACAGAAGATGAACCCAAATATTAGTGTGTACTTTCTCAAATAGAGACACACACCTATCACTCTTAACTAGAAATGAAATCCTAGACATTTTGCCCTGAATACAAGAACTACAAATAATATATGTATTAGCTGGACTAGATACAATCCCAGATTGTTTTAACATAGAAGACATAATTTCAGTAACAGGGTGTCCTAACCTTTGATGCCAAATGCTAGACTTCACAACCTTGCCCAAGTAAGCTTCTAGAACATTTGAAGTAAACTGTAAACCCCTTGTATGATGCTTTACTGGAATCTGGAATAGTTCTTTAGGTCTACTCTTTCCTTGATACACTATCTCCCTTGTCTTCTTGTCATGCACATAAAACTCAGACTCATCACATATAAACCAACTTTTATTGTCAACACATAACTGTTTCATTGAAAGTAAGCTTCTGGCAATGTTGGGAACATGTAGCACTTTATTGAGAACAAGAGAGTGGTTGTTGTGTTTCAATGTAGTAGAACCAATATTTTGAATTGGCAAACTTGAACCATTACCAATAGTGATTTTCTCAGTACCTTCAAATGGAGTGACTTGTGCCAAAGCATTAATATCAGCTGTCGTGTGATAAGATGCACCATAGTCCACTATCTAAGCATCATGTGGTGTAAACTGGGTTGTTTGTTGTGCATTTATGAAAGAGAGAGATGCTGGTGGTGCCTGACCTTGAAAAGCATAGTTGGCTCTATGAAAACAGTCAAGAGCAACATGTCATCTATTTCCACATATTTGACATTCAACAGCAAAAGCAAGAGTATAAGAGTTTGAGTTTCTATGAAAGTAATTTGCAGTAGTATGGCCTTGTTTGTTGCATATCTGGTATTCAATGACAATATTGGACCTTGTGTTAGTGTTACCAAACCATGAACCATTACCATTTTGAATTTGTATTGATGCCCCAGAGTAATATATTGCAGAATTGTCACCAAATTGATAAGATTTGCCTTTATAGCAACCACTGTTGTTTATGTTATTACCATTATTTTTGAAATTGTTCCCATTATATGGTATATACCCTGCACTATGTTATTGAGGCCTAAAATTTTGCTGATTAGAGAGACTAGTTTGGCCAACAAAACCATATCCATAGTAATCTGGGGGTGATGAAAGATAAGGATAAAACACATGAGGCTGTAACTGAGTGAAATTTTGATGTTGAACACTACTTCCATTAACTGTTAATGAAGGAGTGCCATAAGGTACATGAGTAGGTACACCACCAGTTGTTGCAGGTATATGACTATGACCTTGAGAATTAGAAAATGATGTTGCAGTCATTGAAGCTTCACTAGAATAGCTAGAACCTTGCATATAAAGAGCTCACAAAATATGTGACAGCAAGTTAACTTCCCCTTCAATTTCTTTTTCTGCACCCAACAGTTGTTCTCTGAATTCTTTAAGAGTAATGGTGGATTCTCTAGCCAGAATCACAGTTCTAATCACAAAATATTCCTTAGGCAACCCAGCAAGACCATCAATCATAATGTCATTATCAAAAATAGATTCCCCAACAGCCATCAATTGATCTCTAATGTTTTTAAGCTTTAACAAATACTTGTCAATAATGTCTATCCCTTTCTGAGTATTGTGTAATTCAGTTTTCAAATGATTAACTCTGGACTTAGACACAGATGCATATCGCAAGATTAAACCATGCTTCACTTGCAGTTCTACATCCAAGGACATACTTCATGGCCTCATTAGTCAAGGTTGCAAGAAGTAAACTCAAAATAGCCATATTTGTGGCTTCCCACTCAGTGTATGCAACAGTGACCTCATTTGTTACTCCTGTTTCAGTACTAATAATAAATCTTGGTGGACAGACATTTGTACAATCAAAAAATTCAAACAACTTATATCCCTTGAGAACAGATTGAAACTGAAATGCCCATTTGGAAAAATTATCATCTCTCAGCTTTATTATCAATGTACCCAACAAATTTTCGGACTTTGAATTGAGAAGCCATGGTAGCAACTCAATGTATATCCAAGGATTACAGAGAATTATAGCAAGAATCACAAATCAACTAAGGAGAATATAACACTCCAGCACAAAAAATTTCCCAATGAAAGAATAACACTTTCTAAATCTTTGCACAGACTCCTGAAATCTTGAAAGATTGACACTTTCTTGAACTATAACTACCCTTGATCTTGAATAATCCAAAACACATCAGTTCATCTAAGAAAGAGTGATACTTTCTTTAGCCAAGAAAGATTGACACTTTCTTGAAACTTCAACAATGTAGCCAGAAATGGCAAGAAACTTCAATAATGTAGCCAGAAATGGCAAGAAACTTCAACATATATCTCAAATTGCAGACTAAACCCACCAATTCACAGTTTGCAAGAAACCAAAAAACTTTAGAACGAATATATGATATATGAATCACCTGATAGCAAACCACAAATACGAACACCCGTTCTTCAAAGAACAATCCCGTCTTCAATCTCCGAAGCCCCAAATTGTAGAAACAAAACAGCAATCGCACATAGAAGTGCCCACAGCTTCAGCAGATCGTCAAAGTAGCGAAAGATCACCAGAATCGATGGCAGCAAGCCAAAGACAACGATGATACCATATTAAATAGAAAGACTAAAAGGAATTCTGGAGAAGTCAGAAAGGGTTGAAGAACATCAATGGTAGACAAGAGATAGAATTGTATTGCTTAGAATTTGAATTATTACACAATGAATGATTTAATGAAGGCTACTATAGCTATATGGATAGCCCTCCATACACTTGTCTGAATTACACTTCTACCCCTCTAACTAGATTGATCAATACTAGTTAACTCACTCAATCATCAAGTGACAAATGACATTTCTGTTATCACTGTTATTACCATGATCACTTCATCGTAACCCTTCAAGACATTTATTTTAAGTCACCATTGCAATTCAAAGATAGTTAAAGATGTATTTTCATTTTTGTTTCTGATCTAAATTTCAGAGAAGAGATGGGAAATTATTCGGTGGAGGTGAGGAAACTGGGGCTGTGTCTTCTGGATCTAATTTGTGAAGGGTTAGGACTCGAAACTGGATTTTTTGACGGTGAACTGAGCCAAGTGCAGTTGATGGCTGCAAATTATTACCCACCATGTCCAGAGCCAAGTTTAACCTTGGGATTACCTAACACAGTGATATTAATCTCATAACTATTCTTCTCCAAGAACAAGTTCATGGCCTTCAAGTTTTGAAAGATGATCAATGGCTGGCTGTTGAGCCTGTCCCCATGATGCATTTGTGGTCAATGTAGGTCACATGTTACAGGTACTTCACCCACATATATATACATATGTTTTTCTTAGAAATCTATACAGCAGGTTCTTTCATTATTAAAAACGGATGGTCTGCCGAAAATGTATATGATAACCTGTTGATGCCTTTTGTTTGAGGACAACGATATATATATATATATATATATATATATATATATATATATATATCAACTTACCATCGTTGGCACATCGATAATATAAATAAATAAAAATGAACACCTAATATTAAGATCGCATGCATATTTCATAGCCATATTATATCTAACCAGACTTATATATATATTCTATTCTTAGTAGGAAGTTTCTTTATTAAAAAAATTAGTGTGCATCAATGCCTCGGAAGGTGCATTAATAATATGTTGATATGCTTTGTTGACAATAATATATATACATACACACACATACTATTAATAACATATCAATAGTCCGTTCTTTAACAAACATCTCCTGCATTTTTGCTATGAACACATATTATCAGTAACGGGAATCTGAGCAGTGTTGACCATAGAGTTGTGACAGACAGCAAGGTTTCAAGGACAACAGTCGCAAGCTTCATACATCCTTCTAGCACCTGCCATATTGAACCTGCAAAAGCACTTGTTAAGGACAGTTGCCCACTCCACCCAGCTTTTATATATAAAGATTTTATTAGCACCTACATACAAGATACTCTTGAGAGAGTACCGCCGCTCGATCGTTATAAGCTCCAACCTTAAAGCAACCAACGTCCATTTGGTCTACCGTCATTTAGTTTCCAATTTGTTGACAGAAGTGAAGTCTTTGGATTGGAATCTAATGGACTGGAGTTTGTTATGTCAACTAAAATCAAAGCTCTCCAAGGCTGAAGTGTGCTGTGGTTACAAATTTTCTGTAACGGATCCTTTAAGCACTTTTTCTGATCTTGCGTCAATGCTAATGTCATATCTATTGTTGGAGCAATATTAGAAAACATGATAAATAACAATATAATTCCAATGATAATAATCATAAAGAAATTCATAATATCAATAGTATACAAAATTCATAAACTAGAGATAAAGTTAGAAAAACCGACAAACTTGGAGATTGAGGCTTGCATAAATGCAATGTCCTAAAGATAGAATTTCGCCCATACTCTTGTGCTTGTAGTTCGATAGGCGTCCATCTCCCAGAATTCAACAATCTATAATCCGAAGTTAAAGCACTTCAATCTTTAGACTCTGGCAAACGTTATATATTCCGTACTCTCAAGACACGACTCGGAATTTGGCACACGAAACATGAGAGAAACAAGGTGGGGAAACACTATTTCTCAAGAGTAAAAATTAACTCTAATTTTTCTATATAATACCAATGGTTTCATGGGTTTATATAGAATCCAACTTCTACTTATTAAAGAGATGTAACTTTTCATCTATAAGTATACATCACTTATCAAGAGAATACACCTAAACAACATAACCTTTCTAAGAAATTGATTAACACTATTTTTCATTCAATTATTAAAATTATATTTTACAATATTTTATACTATAATAGGGTTGCATTTATGCAAGCCTCAATCTTCAAGTTTGTCAGTTTTTTTTTAACTTTATCTCTAGTTGTTTACATGAATTTTGTATACTATTGATGTTGTGATTTTCTTTATGATTTTCAAATTTTCTAATATTGCTCCAACATCTTATGCTTAGTGCATCACAACAGTAGAATCTCAGTTTTTTTTTATAACCAAATTCGTCTTTGAAATTGGCATAACTCTTCACTTTGGTTCCTGTCAATGAAAATCGATAGAAATGGTCCATGAGTTCGTCCAATGTAAATCATTTTGATAATTTCATTAAAACCTATCAGTGTCATCGTTATATAGAAGGTTGGTTTTACAAAAATACTCTTGAAAAGGTGATCACGTGGTCGTTCGTGTGACCACGTAACGAAGATATTGACAAATTTTTCACTGTAAAAACTGAAATAATTTACGGTGGACAAACTCAATGACCACTGTTGTTGATTTTCATTTTTAAAATCAAAGTGAGAAGTTATGTCAATTTTAAGAGCTTTTTTAGCTAAAAAATCTTGATGCAAAGACATATATATGCTGTAAAATCTAAATGTAAAGATAAACACTCTTAACCACCTGAAGTACAAGTTGCTTACAAACTTTAGGCCTTAATGAATGACAAATGCCACTAAATCCACCTTATCTTTCAAGTTTCTAAGTGCACAAGTTGGAAAGTTGGATATATCTTTCAAGTCCTAATCTTACCAAAATTTGCTTGTGGTTTGAAGCATTTTGTACCTTCCTTTGGTGAGTGGGAAGTTACTTTTTTAGTACGTAATTACTTATATTTTATTTTACACAAATCGTGTTTGACTGTCCCATATACTAGTATGCTTTAGAATTGCATGATGCCGATATATGCATCTGGTCAATACATCTTTGCTCTTATAATTGGATTTCGAAATATCATTGTCATTTTATTCTTTGAAAGTAACTTTTCCAATATAGGGACTCGATCAAAAATACTTTTAAAATGACTGAAAGTGTTTTTTGGTGAAAAAAATTTTGGATTTCAAAAGTGCTTTTACAAGATCCACTTAAATTTTTACTTAAAATTTGTTTCAAAACTATTTTTACAAAAAGATGATTTCAATCATTTCAAAAACACTTCCAAACGATTCCAATAACTTAAGGTTGGGACTCTACCAATCTTGCTAATTATTTTATTGAATTGTTTTAATGTTCATGTTTATGATCATTGAAATACAGAACAGAACTTCAAAATTTTCAGTAGCAAAAAAAAATATACGCTTTTCAAAGTATGGGGTGTTATGTTCAATAATGAAGAAAAATTATGTCATAACATAATATGATATGTTTCTAAAAAATGACGTGAAGAGAAAATTAAATATATGTTACTATTTTGCATGCTGCTATTCTTTTTTCTTAATCGTTTGGCTTTTAAAAAGTTCAGTTTGATCTATGTAATTATGAATATCCTATTAAAAATATGAAAAATTGATAAATCAAAACGCAAAAATATAAATCGTGATCATCATTGGATTCTCTATCACTTGATTTGTTTGGTCCACAAAGGGTCCACTGGGAGTTTTGCAAATAGAAAAAGATGAACACACATTTCTTTTATCTAGCTGCTCTTGCTTTTTTATTTTTGGAAAATGAAACATTAAATTACGTGGAATATCATGTAATTTATTTATGTAATGGCCACTAGTGTCACACATCCATAATGTAAACATTGAATTCAAATGGATGTTCCACAATCGCCCGTCGATATTGACTTGAGGGGGAGAAGGAAGATCTCAAACTAGTACTCATGACAAGGGAGACTAAGGAGTCACCTTGTTAAGATTACATGTTAGTAAAAAGCTGAGCTACAAGATCTACTTGGGATGATCTTGGTTCCCAACTATGTCGAGTGAGATAAAGAAAGCAATTAAAAGGTCCCTCTTGGAATCTACATATGTATGCAATTTGAAAATTCTAAACACCGCCTCTTCTTTATAATGGCGTGTTTACTTATCAGGGATAAAAAGAGAGAGTAGGAAATCGAGAAACTAAGGAATATGGAATGTAATGAATGAGAATTTGTGAGTATTTGATTACTGATTTTAAGGTGGAATCGACAAATTTTTTTCTCTTAGATTTTATTAAAAAGATGGGAAAGGATTTAGAATGGTCTTCTTTCTTCTGGTACTCATTCATGATAAGATAATGTAATGTCAGTTTCATTATATTATTTGGTTTATAGTCTAATCGAGCAGGTTTTAAGTTTGACTAACACTGTAATATTATTAGAAAATTTATATTAGGATGGTACACAAGCTCTTGGGCACCCTTCCTTATAAGTTGGTCTCTAGTAGCAATGAACACATGAATATGTGGTATCATAGATTGGTTACACCACACAACTATGTCCAAATTTTGGATGATGGTCCGATCTATATGCTGAAGTACGATGACGCATAAATAAAAAGAGAAAAGAATTCGAACTTGACTAAACGTGAATGTAAATACTCTTGACTGTAGAACTACCGAAATCCTATGACATCATAATCTATATGGGATGAGAAAGCAAATAATCATTCTCTTTTGTCTCTTTGTACTCATGATTCTACTCTTTCCTTTCACTATTCTCTATACATGGGAAAATGATATATCCTTTGCATCACTAACTAGAAAAAAAATTTAGTTGTGATTGGAACAAAGGTATTGCATCATATGTTTTTATGTAAATGGTAAAAAAAATTAATTTTTAAGTTATTAACCTTTTAACACACATAATCCACCATTTATATAGTGACACGTGGTATACTATCTCGTGTGACAGTCACATTAAAAAATCTCTCTATTAACTGCGCTTATTCATGCATAAGCTGGCTTAATTAGCTGGTTGACTTGATTATTTCCTTAAATAAATTAATTAATTCATAAAAAATACTTTCATTAAAATCAAGATTTAAATAAGTTAAAAAACCATGATTAAATGGCCATTATATTGTTAGTGAATTAGGTAGGTTAAACCCCCTTTGGATAACTTCCGACAAATTAAATCTGTTGGATTAAAGCGATAAAAAGATAATGTGATTTGATTAGGGAGGGAAAATAAAAAAGGAATTTCAATTGTTAATGATTGATTAGGCAAAAAAAAAAAAAAAAAAACAACCTAGTGAATCATTTTGCTCCTTTATTTTATTTTGTTTGTTTGTCTTCATGACTAGTAAATACAGATTAATTAAATATAATCAAAGCAAAAAATATACAAATTATATATAAAAATTGAGAGAATGATTATAAATCGATGACAAAAATAATCACTGAAGATGGCACTGTTAAAACACAAATCATGGGATTCGAAAATGATGTCCTGCTGGTGCAGTGCAAGAAAGGTTACTTCATGAATATGTCATGAAAACCAAGGAGCTAGCCAACACCTGACCACACCTCCTTAAATCGAAATAAATTGTAGTTCTATCTCTAGATTTATGGAAGCATTATCATCATGCTTGAATGGCACTCGATGAGCATCCAATGGCAATTTTCCCTTTTACTTTTATGTTTCCAATAATACTCGAGTCACAATTTTTATAAATCAATATTTAAGAGTAGATAACGTTTTACCGCACAGGCAGAAAGAAATAATGTATATGCATCTTGGTGTAGGTGAGAAGAAAAATGTATATCCCTATATATTTAACGATTTAATCTATTAACGCTATTACTTGTAAAATTAAAAGTCAATACTTGAGAAGAAAAATCAAACTTAAGACGTTGAGTGCAATAAACATATTGTTAACTACTTGAGCTACAAATTTTTTGTATCATACAAATCTTCTTTACGAACAAATAATAAATTTTCATTTTGATTATTGAAAAAGGTTATTCTGAGTTTTCGGAGGAATGGGACGGAAAGTAAATTGAGCATTTTTCATACACTCGTTTCACATGAAAATAAAGAATAATTTTTTTCTTGTTCATACACTTTTATGACTTCAAAATAGTACGTATAGATGTGTGACTATATAGAACTCACAATTCACACGTGAAGATCAAAATTATATGTGGACTTGTAAGTTTTGAACTGAAGCTCAAATTCATACACCAGAATGTGTGTATGATAAGAGTCACTTAGGGGAAAACGAATGAGGAGAGTAAGGTCATCTCCAACCGAAGGATCCAGAGGACTAAAGGGCTGAAAATAGTCTGAAAACCGTCTCCAACCAAGGGTTAGGCCAGATGGCTCATGGGCCCCACAGAATCTAAAAGGGGCTGGCCATATGCAGCCAGCCAGCCAGCCCGGCTGGCCAGAAAATCAAAGTATAACCGACAGGAATGCTTAAACAAAAATTTAATTGCAATAGCTAGCTGGCTAGCAGTTGTATTCAAATTTTTTTTTTTGGGCCAATTTTTTTTTTAAATTCTTAAAAATTCTAATTTTTGTTTCCTATAAATACCTAAACCATTCATTAAATTTAAGTTCTAATTTTTTGGGTTTTTTGGGCCCGTTATCGTTGTAGCTTTTTAATTTAAGTTGTTGTTGGATTTGAATTTAAGTTGTTGTAGTTTTTAAATTTAAATAATAAATTATGTTTGGCCTTATGACCATTTGGCCCTCGGTTAGAGACGGTTTTTTGTGATAGGGCTAAAACGAGCCCTATGACCCTTTGGCCCTTGGTTGGAGACGGAGGCAAATATGGTCATGTACTGTTCATTAAAATATTAATATCTTGGCGGGCAGAGAGCTAAAACGAGCCATCTGGCAAGCCTTCGGTTGGAGATGGCCTAATGGTGTGGAACAAGAAACAAGTAGAAGATGACCAATATTTTCTTAAGAAAACTAATGAAAATGGTTTGAAAACTTTGAGTTTTAACGAAAATGACAAAATAAAGGGTAAAGTGCATAGTACTATGATTGACTTTTTAGTGTAAAAATGTAGTTTTTCGTTAAAATGAAAAGTACCAGATACTTTCGTTAAAGCTCATTTTTTTTCTCTGGTAGATTAGGAAGAAAGTTTCTTGTGTACAAACTACAAACCGATGTGACCTGTGTATATGAAATGTCAATTAAAGATTTGATCTCATTAAGCTTTAAAAAAGTAACTTTTGTTATTTTATTTGTAATCATTAATAAATTGGGCCTCATGCAAGTAGGAGTTAGGGCAGTTGGCCACAATATTGTGTACTCTTGTATATTTGAAATGTCTTCCCACAAATTAAATTGTTTAAAAAAAAAATCGGGATTGTGAGTCCGCAATCAATTTATTTTCACATCTTTTAGTTGTATCTTAAAAATCTAATAAATTAAACTTCATTTGAGTTAAAAGAAGTTGAGGTTTTACTATAAAACCAAGTGGAATATAGAAAGTAATTTAACTACTTATAAGCACATGCAAGATCTCTCATTTTTTTATGTTCACTCTTAAACGCCCATTTACGTGTGACAAATTTTCAAGCCTAACACGCGGACAACATTAATTGGATGGCGTGGAGCACATGTGACCATTGGCCTTCACATATGGGACAACTTGCTCTAATACTACGAAGAAAATTGAGGTTTCACCATAAAATCAATTGACAATATAAGGAGTATCCCAATTACTTATAAGCACACGCAATATCTCTTATTTCCCTATGTGTGATTCACTTTCCGTCTTTTTCCCGGAAATGAGTTCAATCAGCAAGCTAAGTGCTTAAGCGTGTTTCTTCTCATATCAAAGGATTCTTTCTCTGTAGGGTCAATCCTAATATGGGTGAGGGAGAAATTAGGACCTAAGTTATCTCTCTGCTTGTTGTGTGCTAAGGTTGGGCATGCTAAAACACGTTTGGTTGCTATATCTTTTTCATTAAACATTTTTTACAACGATATTTGGGATCCGACTTTCAGTTGAGTCATGTAGCCACAAAATGGGTTAAGCATAATTAAGTATTGAAGTCATCAATTATGAGAATCAAACTTAAAACCTCCAACTTATATGAATACCAATAAATCGTAAGCTACTAAAATTATTGACTTTTATCGTAATGTTAGAAATAGTATCGAATTCGAATGTTGAAATTCACAAAGATGATTGGCCAGTAACTTAATAAATGTAAGAAAGGGCACATTGGAAAATGAGGGGGTGTAAATTTTCACAACTTAGGGGCAAAAAGATCAAGTTGAGAAAAAAAAGGAGTAGGGAGAGAGGGTAAGTTCATTTGATTTTGTTGTTTTGTTTGGAAAAGAGGTGGGGATTGTTTGTACCCTTGAAAATGGAGGGCAAATTTCCTCACATGGGCATCATGTTGTTTGCCATCAAAGGACACTACCTAGAAAGTGTACTCATACCCCCAAATTTAAGATTAATTTGATTTCAATATAAATATAAAAGAAATCAATGATAAACTCCCCAATTGCTCATCACTCTTCTCTTCCTCCTACGCCTTGAGCCACTATTTTTCCTTAACCCTATCCCATCACTCTCAGAACACAAAGGTGGTACGTGCTAAAGTGCGCAGGATGCGCAGAGTACGATCACATAAAGGGAGATTTTACAGTTTTAGTGGCGAGCGGTCAGTGATCGCAGAAGGATGCGCACTGTAGCTCATCTGGCGCACTGTAAGAAAAGCTAAGATGAACAGCGTGCGAAGGTAACTCCTTATATTAAACAAGTCGCAATTCGCACCAAAAGTGCCTTCTTTTTCACACACACACTCTCTCTCTCACTCTGAAAGAAAAAAAGCCATTGAAGCTTCTCCCTCTCTCTACTTTTTCTCTCTCTAGAAAAAGGAAAAAGCTGCATTATCGTTAAAAATGGCAGCCAATGCAGCTCAAAGCTTTCAAATTTGCTACACTTGATTCATTTCGCAGCTAAAGCTTCAAGCTTTCAGAGCTACTCCACTCTCTCTCTCTCTCTCTCTCTCTCTTCAGCGAGCTGCTGCTGAACTCTCAGATCTTCAGTCTGAACAGTTCAATTGCACAATTCCGAGAAATTAAAATTTTCAAAATTTCTCACCCTTTTAGTTGTTGCTGTGAGAGATCCATGTCGTCGGATATAAGCTAGGTTCAAATCGATCGCGTCTCGTTGAAGTTTCGTCAGGAAGCTGCGGGGGGAGTTTTCAATTTCTCTAATTGTTTGTTCGATTTTATTTTGTAGAATTTTCGAGGTTTCCGTACAAGTTCATGGCTGAATGCAGAGACTGTAACGAGACCTCTGACTCTGTATTTATAGGGTTTGGGATTGAGAGTCTGTGAAGGGGGTTGAGGAAAGCGTGGTGTATTGGCAGCGGAGCACGGAGGTTGCGGTTAAAGAGTGAGGGGGGATGGGGCCGGATCGGTTGCTGTTAGCGGCGGTAGGACCACCGATAAAGCGGCGAGCGGGGCTACGGAGGAAGCAGGCGGGTAGAGGGTCGTATAGGGGAAGTTAGAGCACGAAATTAGGCGCCAAAATTAAAATTTTGGGTTGGGGTTTTGTTTGTTTGGGTGTTTTTTGTTTAGAGGCTGATTAGGAATACAAAAAAAAAAGCTTTGGAGTTGGGAGGAGGAGATGGGGACTGACTTGCACCATATTCTGAGAAGCCTCTGCTTCAATACAGAGTGGAACTTTGCCATTTTCTGGAAACTCAAGCATCGAGCTCGAATGTGAGTTTTCCTACTTGTTTTCTTCTTGTTAGTGATGCACTTTCATTTCAATTCTAATTGTTTGTGTGCGTGTGTGTGTGTGTGTGTTATATGGTTCTTGAATTAAATCCCTTTTGTCTCTGTTTTTTGGTTGAGAGTAAGTGAATTTAGTTCAAACCGAAAAGCGAAAACAAAATAATAGTACTGGAGGAAAGGAACGTCTGAGGAGAAGTAGTTCCTAAGTCATATTATTTTCTCCCATATCTGGTCTTCAGTATAATAAAGTATGGATCTTGCTATCCGTTTCGGCGTGTAATAATTGAATTAGAACTGTGGTTACTGAGAAAATTTTCACTTGCATGTAGATGTCTAGCTCCTTTTAATGAATTATAAGCAGTTACATGTCCCTCGTAATATTTTGACATGGGGTGTGCTGCATTATGCAGGGTACTGACTTGTGAAGATGCTTACTATGACAACTATGAGCAACATGATTCTTCCGAGAATAGGAAGACTCTGGATAAATTGCATGATAGCGATTATTCCCACGATCCCCTTGGGCTAGCTGTGGCAAAAATGTCGAATCACGTATATACTCTGGGGGAAGGGTAATTACTCTTGTCACTTTCTAGTTACCATAATGCCTATTCTCAAAGCTTTGGTTGAAGAACTGTAAATTCATAAACCATTGCCAGTATTTTTGTACTAAGCTTATCCTCAACTTCTGTCTTTCCTGTTTACATCTATCTGATTACTGTAGCTGATACTGATAGCATGAAGAAAAAAACAAAAGGAAAAGAATAAAAACTTCATAATTTGCATTAATCCTTTCCTTTATTCTTTCCCTTCAGGATTGTTGGACAAGTGGCGGTTACTGGGGAGCATCAGTGGATTTATGCTGATAATCTTGTGAAGAATAACTATTCACCATTTCAGGTAAATGGTTTATTACTTTTCAGTAATGGTACTGATTAGCATAGTTTTACTTTGAAATGTGTGCATCGATTAACCGTTGCAGTCGTTTATTGTTTATCAATTTTATGTTTTCGGCAATTTCCAGCTGGCATAAGGGTATGCCTGTTCTCTCTCTCTCTCTCTCTCTCTCTCTCTCTCTCTCTCTCTCTCACTCTGTGTTTTGATTTGTTTGAAGTTGTGATAATTGATGAGATACTATACTACAAAGAAGATAAAATGGAAACAAATTAAGGATAGATGAGGGTATTGTTTATGTGATACACTTGGTAATTACTGTTATTTCTTCTGGGCCTATCCATATTAAGAGAAAAGATGAAAATTATGGCACTGCCTGCAATATTGTTTTATTTGTTTATTAGTTTGATTTAGGCTTCCGTTTCACACATAGAAACCTTATGCTCCGTTCTTGACCAGAATGATAATAGTCATAAACTTTCGTTTCTGGTAAGTTCTTTCTTAGGAAAGAGATGGATTTAAATTTGTCTTGATGTACGCGACTGGTAGATTGATGGCTGGATGCAAGTTTGTTTGGGGTTTTGACACTTTCACTGACAAATTCTTTTCTTATATAAGCATTTTACTTTGATATGATTATATAAACATTTCTACCAGATATTCTGGATGTCATGCTGAATTAAACCGTTTTCTATATCCTGTAGACCATTGTTGTTGTGGCTGTTGTTCCGCATGGAGTTATACAGCTTGGTTCTTTAAATAAAGTAAGTTCTTTGTTTTTGGTGAATAATGAATACTCAATCGTTCTAGTCCACAGGATAGCATGTGGTTGTTTCTTAATTCTGTTGGGGTGTTATAACTATGAAGATAATGTTGTGTACTTTACCGTTCTAGTCTATGCAACTTTGTTATTTAATTCTGTGGTGACCATAGTGGTTGACATTTTGAAACTCTGTGCATAATAATTATGGTTTGCATTTCGACCACCACAAATAAGTTATTTATGGTTGCAAATTATATATTTCAAATTTATACTCATTTTCCCTTCCTTTGTTTGAGAGGTGCAGGTGGCTGAAAATGTGAAGCTGATTTCTCAAATCACAGATGTTTTTAGGACTCTTCAAGATTCCCCAGTAGAGGATATCCGTAATCCAAAGCAATCTAGCATAAACAGTTCAGTATGCTCGGTAACTCTCTATCTCTCTCTCTCTCTCTCTCTCTGTGTTGTGTGTGCATGCAGCGATCTGGTTTATACGTGTACACATGTGAAGCAATTTATTTTTGAATTTTTTTGTGCACAGATAGGTTAGGTCATTGACACCTGGTATCCTTTTTTTCCCTTTTTCTCAGACAAATATATCTCCGGAAGGTTTGGCTTCAGGGGTTCTTGATTGCGTAAATAATTTAGATACAGCCACAAACAGAGAAAGCTCAGATATTTGGTCGTCCATTTTTCCACATCTTGGGAAAGACAGTGATAGTTCTTACGTTTTTCCACTGCCTGAAAATTGTCTGAAAAAGGCAGTTGAATTGGCTAATAACCATGGAGGACTTGAGTCTTCGAACTTAGGGTGTCGGTCAAAATCAAGCACTCTCAGTATGGAGCATTGCAAACTAGTAGGTGTAGAATTACTTGATAGCAGGAAGCGTAAAGGGGAGACTAGTGGCTGCAAAGATACTGGAATGGCCTCGATGATCTATGCCCATCCATTATCACATGATCCTGTCAAAGAAATTGTTAATTTAGGTGATTTTGCAGACTTACCCACAACATTTCTCAACACTGCTGGACATGAAAGGAGTAATGTGGACATGGTAGATCTTCACCATAATGAGGTGTTGCATGTAAGTGAACCCTCAGTCGTTAAGTTTCAGAAGGGCCTGGAAAACTTGGAGTTTCAAACTGAATCAGGTCACATGGACACATCTAGTACATCAATGACCTTCCCTGCTGGCTGTGAGCTGCATGAAGCACTTGGACCAGGTTTTCTGAATAAGGGTAACTATTTTGATTGGGTAGCGGGGAAGAATGGAGATAGAATTACTCCTGAGATGCCTGAGGGGATGAACACTAGCCAGTTGACATCTGATGCTTGTCAAGAGCACCTTCTTGAAGCAGTAGTGGCTAATGTTAGCCAAAGTGGCAGTGTTCAAAATGAAAAACCATTCTGTAAATCAATGCAGTCTCTTTTGACAACTGAAAAATATCCTGAGCCTTCTAGCCGTACCACCCATACAGTTGATTCAGAAAACTATTCCGTTGATCAGCCCTCTCTTATGGCAGAGGACACACAACAATGCTTGAGCTCTTCAGGGGTATGCGGGGTGATATCCCCAAAATGGTTTTCATCACCTTGTCCTAGTGCTTGTAGTGAGCAGCTGGAAAGGTCTTCTGGACCATCTAAAAATAGCAAGAGGGCAAGACCTGGTGAGAATTCTAGACCTAGGCCAAGGGACAGGCAATTGATCCAAGATCGTATTAAGGAACTGCGGGAGATAATACCTGCTGGAGCAAAGGTGACTTTCCAAACTGTTGTCTGGCTTCTGGCCTTGTAAAAGTTGTCCTTATTCATTCTATATGTGCTAAACGTTTCATGTTAACCATACAGTGTAGTATTGATTCACTGCTGGAGCGCACAATCAAGCACATGGTCTTTCTACAAAGCGTCACTAAGCATGCAGACAAACTGAATAAATGTACTGATGCAAAGGTAAATGTTTTGGTTAAAAGTATATTATGGCCTGGCATTATTTGTCAACTTGCAACCATCATTTTTGTTTACCAAGCATTACCAAGAATATACAATGTTTATTGATCGTCATGCTTAATTCACAGATGTGTCCAAAGGAAACAAGCATGCTAGGATCCTCCAATTATGAACATGGATCAAGCTGGGCAGTGGAGGTGGGTGGCAATCTGAAAGTTTGTTCAATAATAGTGGAGAATCTCAACAGGAATGGCCAGATGGTTGTAGAGGTATGTAATACTTCAGAGTGAGTGTTATACATAAACTCCTGGAGATGTGCTTGATCATGTCTAGTTCAGTCCGATTATGGATGTGCTTGATCGTGTCTAGTTCAGTCCGATTATGAAGCTTATTGATGTGTTTCTTTTTCCGACATGATTTTTTTGTCTTTATCAAATTCTTAGTATCCTAAAGAAATTCTTCCCTGTGCAGCTGATGTGCGAAGAATGCAGTCATTTTCTAGAGATAGCTGAAGCTATCAGGAGCTTAGGTCTGACGATCTTAAAAGGCGTGACAGAAGCCCGTGGTGACAAGACATGGATATGTTTTGTGGTTGAGGTAGGATCAGTAAAATGTAGACACTTATAAAATGGACTGGCTTTTTGACTTACCATGAACTAAATTCGAATTCCGAATGACTGCAGGGGCAGAACAACAGAAGCATACACAGAATGGATATCCTGTGGTCCCTTGTCCAGATATTGCAGCCCAAGAATCCTGCGCAACAGTTATAGCTTTTCTCGCTCTCGGAGTCTCTGTAGGTTATTTTGTAAATTATCGTGAGTCTTTTGTGATTTCTGATTGCCAATTACGGTTTTCTTCTTCATTTGTTTGAACACACCTTTTAATTGTAAAGAACAAGAGTGAAAAGCCCTTGGAGCAATTTTCCCCCATTACTTGTAGACAGGGAAGGTGCCATTATTATTTTCCGTCTCCTGTTGTACTTTCTGTGCCATTTGTTGAAAACAACACTGCATTCGTGTGTGTGTGTGTGTATTTATCCAGAAAATTGCAGAGAAATAAGCGACAGACTGATTCCTTTATGGTCTTAATAGCACGAAACCGTGCTCTGATATCATTAAAACGCAATGAATCAACAAACTCGGAATGAATTTTATTGAATAGAAATAGAGTGAAAACACCTTAAATGTAAAAGTCTTAAAAGCTTCAAGAAAGTCACTCGTCTCTCCAAAATCGCGTAAGAGTAGAATAGGGCCGGCCACAATGACTTATTTATACAACATAGAATATCAAATCTTTCCTAGAAAAGGTTTTAGAGCTTATTTGGATGTGCTTTTAAAATGATTGAAAGCGTTTTTGGTGAAAATGTTTTTTTAGAACCAATCCTTAGTAAAAATGCAAGTAAATCCTGAAAAAACACTTAAAGTGCTTCATGAAAGAAGCACATAATTGGTGTTTCTTACAGAAAACACTTAAAAGTGCTTATCCAAAAACATTTTCTCTAAAAGCTTTCAATCATTTTAAAAGCATATCCAAACGAGTCCTTACAAAATGACTCCAAAGTAATGAGGAAAATCTGCCCATAATCTGATCAGCCACGTTTTAGATCCAAATCTCTTTCAAAATCTGCCCAAGATAGCTGGGTTTAAAGCTTCAAACATTTTAAACACTTCTCCAGAAAGGCTTGAACCCAAAAGAGGCCGTCTTGGAATCCAAAAATCACAATTAAGCCAAAAAACGTTATTTTTTCAGTGCCTCACACTTCTCATTTATTTAATCGTCAGAAAATAACTACTTAACAGAAAAATCTGAGACTTTGATACTCAAGCTAAAGACTCACCAACGTCCTCCGAGGCCGAGAAGAACGAGTAAGACGAGTCCGATTTGGCCAACCTTTAAAAGGAAAAAGATGAAGAAAAGGCACTGAAGGAGCTAGGGAGGGTAGGGTTTAGGGATGAAGGTGGAGATGGTGGGACGGCGGGAGGAAGAACTCTGGGGCGTAGGGCTGGGGAGGGTTTAGGGTTTTCTCCTTTTTTTCTTTTCAAAATTTTAAGTTTTTAATTTTTTTAATGTTGAATTCATTTATTTTTAATATTTTCTTTTTCTAATATGTTTTTTTATTATTTAATTAATTAGTTATAAGGGTAAAGTTGTCAATTTATTAGCATAATTTTGATTGAATGGGTTATGTGAAAGTGAATTAAAACATGAATATGTGTTAGTATAACGTCTCATATATGAGGAGGTTTTGTGAAATCTCGATGAATTGAGATATTAGTGTAATTAACCCCTACTTTTGGTAGTTTACAGAAATACCCATGGATTTTTATTTTTCTCAGAAGCTTATGAAAGTAACGGCTTAATTTCAAAACAAGACTCCTCTATATCTCATAGTCTATTTTTTTTGGGAATTATTATTGGCACTCTAAAAATCTCATTCTACACTCCAAACTTTTAATATTTGGAAAGAAAAATACATTTGTGAAGAGTGTAGAATGAGATTTTTAAAGTGACAATAACATTTTTTTTTTCTTTTTAGTTTTTGGATTGAATAATTAAAGCGGAAATATAAATAATGAGTTTGTGCGGCCCAAGAAGAAAATAGAAGTATAAAAAAACTATCCTCCGCAGCCCCTGACGGGCGATTTGGGGGTTATTTTGTCCAGTCACTGAGTCAATTTATGCACGAACGAGAAAACAACATTTGCAAGCAGCAGACGAGATTTGGGGGTTATTCAGGGCAAACCAACTTCCTTGTGACTCAGAGCCAAGTTCAGGAACATAAACATCAAGTTTCAGGAACACAAACATCAAGTTCAGGAACATAAACATCAAGTTTCAGCTGCACATATAATTCCGCCAGCAACGAGTAAATTTCAGCAGAAGCTGAATGAGATTCATCAGACGCTGCAAACTGATGAACTTTCCTTTCCATTTCTATCCAACTGGACCCAGGACATCCCTTTTCAACTCCGAGTTCCTTCATGGTGGCTCGAATATCCGCAACTTCTCCCCATCGTTTTGCATCAGCACACATGTTCACCAAAAGGTTGAAATACCCGCTACTATTTGGCTCCAACACCATCAACCCCTCGACACAAACTTGAGCAATCTCCAAGTTTTTATGAAGCTTGCATCCACCTAACAATGCACCCCATATAACAGAGTTCGGTTCAAACTCCATGCTTCTTATCAACCCTAGTGCATTTTCAAGCAGGCCGGCTTTGCTCAACAGATCCACCATGCATCCATAGTGCTCAACTTCGGGACGGATGGAATAATCCTGGATCATGCTTGAAAATCTCCTGTGGCCTTCTTCTACAAGTCCTGCATGAGTGCAGGCACTTAAGACACTTACAAAAGTAACCCCATTTGGCTTGATCTCCTCTCTCTCCATCTTGCTGAACATTGCTAGTGCTTCTTTTGCATATCCGTGAACTGCGAGCCCTTCGATCGCTGCATTCCAGCAGAACAGGTTCTTATCCCGCAATTTAAAGAAAACCAAAAGAGACCTCTCCAATGTGCCACACTTAGCATACATATCAATCAGTGCAGATCCGATATAAACATCGAGATCAAATCTGTTCTCCATTGCGTAAAGATGTATCTCTTTTCCCAAGTCAAGAGCTCCGAGATGGGCACAAGCCGAAATAACAGTTGCCAAGGTCACTTCATCAGAGCCGATCCCATTTGTCCTCATGTCATCGAAAACTGCTAACGCTTCTCGAAATTTCTTGTTCTGAGAATAGCAATCAATCATAGTAGTCCATGATATTATATCCCTAGTTGGCATCTGATTAAACAACAACTCTGCAGACTCCACATCGCCTACTCTTGCGTAGCCATCAATCATTGTATTCCAAGTAGCTGCATTCCTCTCCGTCATCTCATCAAATAATATCCTCGCCGAACTCATATCCCCCACTCGAGAATGAGACGAAACCATTGTAGTCCATGCAAAAGCGTCTCTGTCAGGCATTTCATCAAACACCCTTCTGGATTCACTTATTCGGCGCAACTTCGAGTAAAAATCAATCAAAGCAGTCTGAACAAACACATGTGAGCCAAACCCATTTCTCCAAATGTGACAATGAACAGACTCTCCAACCCGCAATGCAGACAGAGAGGTGCAGGCCTTGATCAATGGCGAAAACGTATAACTGCTAGGCAAAACCATGTCCCTCAACATATTGATGTAACAATTCAAAGCCTGAAACGGGTGGTCGCAATGAACAAAGCCTCTGATCATCGCATTGTAGACGAAAACATTCGGATTTTCCATCTGGGTGAAGGCTAAAACTGCATAATCTAGGCGGGAAAAGGTCGAAAAGGCGGTGATGAGTTGGTTCGTAAAGAAAGAGTCTTGGATGGCATTGGTCTTGATCATTGAGGCACATAAACTTTCTAGCTCCGTTGGAGTCGAACATTTCTTTAATTTTTCAACTATGGATGGTGGGTTCTGAGGGTTTTGGGTTTTGGGCGGTTGGAGAAGACGTTTTGGGTTTGAAAAACAGTTAAAGTTCGTTGGGCATTTCATCCGCACAAGTTGTGGCGCCTCCTAGAAGTTTTGCAATTTTCTTCCACCTATTTGTTAGCAAATTTGTCGATGTGGTATATGTGTAATCTTACCCGAACGAGAATGGGTGACACATTGACACGGATACCGGGATTTTACATGTAATATCGATGCATTTATTCATATTTAACAAAATCATAACCATTCGATTAATATAATGAATTCAACTATTATGTACGTTAAGTGTGAATTTAACTATCGATTTCAGGAACTATTTATGATAAAAAAAAAAACTCTTAAATCTTGTGAAACCTATTTATGTGTCACATCACTATATAATAGAATTTTTGACAAAATTGTAACGGCATGACCACTTGATTTGAGACACCTATTTCTAGGA
Organism: Malus domestica; assembly: GCF_042453785.1. Classification (NCBI taxonomy): domain Eukaryota; kingdom Viridiplantae; phylum Streptophyta; class Magnoliopsida; order Rosales; family Rosaceae; genus Malus; species Malus domestica. The sequence goes on from NC_091665.1 coordinate 31,976,725, forward strand.
CTACATTGCTTGATGTTTTATTTCAAGGACCATCTTGGTGTGGTCAATTTTAGGGATCATTTGTGATAAAAAAATAATAAAAAAAAGACTTGCGGGATCCATTTATGTCCCAAATCTGCCCATAACATAACTTTAATGCTATTGATCCTTTGTGTGTATATATACTTGAGGGATTTCTCAATAGGAGGGGATTGATATATATATATATATATATAAACAATAGTGTCAGTAGGGTAAATAGTTAGTTATTATAGGAGGAAAGATCAGTGGAACGCCATCATCTGTAGTAAAATGCCATCTGCAAGATTGAAATACAGTAAAACCTTTCTAAAGTTAAATACAATTGGGACCAGACCATTTACACTTTAGGGAGTTATTACTTAATAGAGGTGTAATTAATGAAAATTATTTATTGACTTATTTATTCGGAATGAATTGTATTTTCTAAAGAGGATACCTTGGACATCAAGTGTTTTATTTCTTGCATATTTGTTTACTTAATACAATTATAATTATGTGGAGGTGTATTTCTTTAAGATGAGACCAAGAAAAAGTACAACTTATTACAATATGGAGTTTATTCCAATACATAACTAAAATATTATTGATTGACTTATTTATCATTAATGAATGTTGTATTTTATAAATCGGATTTCTTGTGTGCCAAATATTCTATTTCTTGCTTATTTTTGGACTTGGATCCTCTCCTGAGCTCAAGGAGGGATCATCCTGACCAAAGAACTTGGACAGTTGGATTTTCATCCAACGGCTATAATTATTATAACTTTAGACGGACCTCCTGTTTGTAGCCGTTGAATTTTCATCAAACGGCTCAAGTCCTTTGGTCAGCATCCAACGGCTATAATTATTATAACTTTAAAGGGACATCTTGTTTGTAGCCGTTGAATTTTTATTTAACGGTTCAAGTTCTTTGGTCAGGAGGATCCTCTCATTGGGCTCAGGAGAGGATCCAAGTTCCTTATTTTTGTACTCATTGACAATATAATTATATAGAGATGTGTTTCCTTTAGATAGGACAAGAAAAATTATAACTTATTATAATATGAAGTTTATTCCAATTCGCAGGACGAGGCACTGCCCCTATCCCGCCTAAATTCATTTTGCATTATGGATGAAATACAACCTCATCTTTTCATTCCTAACCACCGTAAGCCGAGTTGACCCACCAAAAGTATATACCAAGTAAAAAAATTTATGACTTTAAAAGGTTTTTCATTATAGAATAATTTTTTAGTACAAAAATATATTTTATACCAAGGAAAGAGAGGAGTTCGGATAAATCATAAAATGAGCAACATAATTAAATACTGAATTCACTATCTACGATCTTCAAACCTAAAACCTCTCATTTACAAGTGAAGAGGAATACCATCAAACCGTAATATCATTATAGAATATTTCGTTGAATTCTCGTCTCAAAACATACCCACGCTTTGCCTTCCGTTGCCTTGGTTGACCTTTCAAATGTCTCTAAACTGTTAATGCGCCACTAATCATAGCAATCACATGAAATTCTTGCTCTTCATGGATAATTACCAAATTTACGATGACCAGAATCACTTGTCATCAGCCAATCAATTTTACTCTTTTACCCCTCCAGTTTTCCGGTTTATGTTAACACACAACCAGTTAATTAACGAGAAAAACTCATGATGCAATCTGAAAGTTGGCAATTCAGTAATTTCCAAATGAGAAAAAGGGTTTTAAAATTCAGCTTCTGGAGCTTGGAAATGTGAAAATGCTGAATTAGTTGAATCAAAAGCCTCACATTTTTACCAACCAAAGAGAGAGAAGCAGTACTAGTCACTTTTGATTTCCTATATAAACCCCACGACCCTCTCATTTTTTTCATCACCTTCTCACACATTCAAGTTTATATACTTTTCGTACATTACTGAAGGTGTAACAATGGCTTTGAGTTCTAACGCACAAGGTTTCATCCTCCTCCTTGCTGCTGCCTCTCTATTGGCAGTGAGCGAGGCCAGAACCGTCATCGTTGGAGGGTCCGAAGGCTGGCGTTTCGGGTTCAACTACACTGATTGGGCTCTCCAAAACAGCCCCTTTAACAAAAATGACCAATTAGGTTAGCACGTTCTAACGATTTATGTGCGTTAAAATCTTTTTGTATGACAACCATTCTTTCATTACAAATTTAGAGTAGTCAATAGCATATTGATACTGTATCGATAATGCATCGGTATGTTATATTTTGTTTGCAACAATAATATCAACATATTATCAATGCCATATCGAAATCAGTTTTTTAAGTAAAAGAGCAGATGTCATAGCTCGATTATTACGTGCATGCGTCAATTATTGTTGTTTATTTTGCAGTGTTCAAATATGATCCACCTAGCGAGGCAAATTCCGGCTACAGCGTATACCAACTGCCTAACCTGTGGAGCTACATAACCTGCGACTTCAGCAAAGCCAAGCTGCTGGCGAGTCAGACGGAGGGAGGTGGCGACGGCTTCAAGGTCGAGCTGACTCAGTGGAGGCCTTACTACTTTGCCAGCGGTGAAAAAGATGGCAAGAACTGCAAGGATGGTCTGATGAAGTTGTTTGCTGTCCCACTGCCACGTTGGAATAATTAAACACAGTTCGAAAACACACAAATAAAAACGTCCGGGAAGAAGAGACGCTATACAAAATACATTTATACACACATGCACCAGATTGATTATGTATTTTCAATAATTTTGGAGGGTTTTGAGTCTTATAGGGGGAAATGTGTCCGAATAATTCGTCTTGCTTCCGAACAGTTACTCTAAAAATAGCCATGTATTGCCTTCTTTTTTGTAGTGTCTTGATCCTGATTCAACAATATATTCATACTCGAAATTTCGGATGTAGAAGTACACGTTCTTAGTTGTATTGTCCTCTAATACAATGGAGAGAGGAAATGATCAGAAGATCATCCGTACCGAACTTCAGAAAAAAAGGAAAATTACAATATTACTACAAGAACCGAAAAGTGAAAAGAAACATAGCAACATAACCATAACACTTCCAAGGTTCGTGACATAACTAGCATAGTCTCAGAGAAACTCTGAAGTGAGGAAGCACAAAGTTACCATCCTTATCCCTTCGAACCTATAGTTTGTAACGTTTCACGTACTCTCCAAAAACGACTTCTTTGTAAATTGGTGGATTGTTTTCGGATATAAGCTCCTTTAACGGCCCGTATGGTTTTTGGAGGTCGTCTGTGCCAATGAAACATGCAATTGATGTAAGGGCATCGAGGGTCGGTGGAATTATTACTCTGTGCTCTGCACTCTTGAACTTGCCATTAGTAATGATCTGTACAGCAAATAAACATTTAGATGGACCTATTAGTACTCTATCACGCACACGGGCTATAAAAGAGAAGGAAAAGATAGCTATATTAGTTACAGTACCTGCAGCATATCAGATACATTGGCAAGCAAAGCTCCCTCCACTGGGTGAATGTCAATCCAAACATTTTGATGAAGTACCTGTAGGCCTTCACTAGCTCGTAAGAGCAAGGTGATGAAGCCGAGGTCAGAATGCTTGTGTCCGCCGAGAGTCAAATGGGGCTCTGGGCAAACTGGATAATAGTGGCATGCCAATGACCTCGATTCGAAGCACCTTAGGTTGTCAAGGTAATCGCTGCTTAGACCTAAAGATTCCGAAATTAATTTGGAAAGCTTATCCTTCACTTGAACAAGGTATTTCATATACTCTTTTATTTCCGCCCTGCAAAATAAATAATTTAGTGTTTAAACAGCTTTCAGAGTTTGCTCAGATTTGAGTGATACAAGGAGATATAAGTTGGTGAACAGAAGTTAATATAATTGGTGAGTGTAGCATTACTTATTTACCTGCAGATTTCAGGGATTGCCTCGAAGTTATGCTCATCTTCTAGGACCTTGCAAGATAATGTGTCTCTCCAACAAGCTGGAAGAGACACCTTGAATTCTGCATTGCTAACGAAGTTGACCTTCTTCGTGAAATCGCGTGAATACCACACCTCCTTGGCTTCCTGGGGCTGCTCATGAAATCGTCGAATGCCCTTCAGCACATCATCCATCACACCAAGTGGAACTGAATGGTTCACAATCTGAAAGAAACCCCATTCCTCAGCTGCCTTTCTGAGGTCATTGATGATTTTGCTCCGCATTTCGCTGTCCTCGACATCTTCGAGATCAATGACAGGAACTTGGCGGTTGCTAATGCCATTGTTATGGTTAGGGGACGGTAGATCCTCTGGAGGGTGTTTGAACATTCTTGGGAGCTTGGTCACCCCCGAATCTACAAGGCCTTTCACACCAGCTTTTGTTTCGTCGAATTTTTTCATTTCTTCCTCCAGCTCATGATCCAACCCAGGCATCTTGAAGTAAATCTTTTTGATTAGTGAAAAGTTTAAGTGACAACTTTATTGATCCTAGCTTGGTTTTTGGAGTCCAAGTTTAAAGAGCGTAGTTTTCTACTTTATATAGAATTGAGAGAACGAAAGGAAATACTTTCTTTGTTTAATTTAGAAAAGATGGAGATCATGATCAAGAAATGTGGATAGAAAACTCACGAGTCTTATTGCACAAGCAAACGGCAATGAATTGTCTGATTAATCTGCAAAGATTCAAAAGAGACAAAGTGAAGCTAACATGACTAATGTTAATGAAATAGACAGAAGCGGCCATGTTTACTCTTTTCGTTGGTTCTGTTTGTGATGAGTGACAAAATGGGGAGGTTTCAGTCATCTTTTTATAAGAAAATAATGCCGTGGGGAAGTTGGTGTGAAAACATTGCCGACTGCTTTGGCAGATTATAGAGGTGTTTAGCTAGTTGTCTCATGCTAAATTATGTGGATATAATTATTAATATTCATCTTCCACTCATTTATAACATGTGGATTAGTAATATTATGCGGTGGTGTGATGGTTTCCAAAAAAAGAGATGATAGAAAATAAGTGAAACTCATAGAAGAAGACAATAGGCAGATGGGGTTGCGAGACCCAGGCGCATGCATTGGATCATTTCTTATATTCTAAAAAAAAAAACCACTCGTTTCAGTAGTCATACTAAAAACTTTCTTGATCAAATACTTATTTTACAAGTGAATTAGTAATACCATAGCGATGTGACCTGAAAACTTTTTGATTAATGAGGATTATTTTTCAATGGATTCCTCTTCAATTCAAGTACCTTAAATTAACTTAAAGTTTACAAGTATTGATGCAAGTTACTATTACAAATTGGTACGACCCCGCCGGTTGGTGCAGAAGCCATCGGAAACTTTATATCATTAGCCTCTGTGGTGGATTGTAGGTCAGATGGAGAGAGGAGAGCGTAGGGGAACAAACTCGGAGAGACAGGTTGTGTTAAAGTTATGTTTTCTTCGTTAAATTGATGACGTAGTGAGAGTAAAATCTGTAATTGAGTTGTCGTATGGAAGCCACATTTGTAGTCTAAAAACTCATCATTTTAATGAATTATTAGACGTTCAAATATAGAAAGGATAAAATTGATACAATTTCAATACCTTAAGAAGCAATTTGAAAAAATTAAAACCTCATGAACGATTTAAATCACCTCAAATTTTAAGGATGTAAAATGTAGGTAGTCTTAAACTTTTCTACCAAACGATGATACTTTTAAGCGGAGCAATGCCAAAACAACACCTAGAAGTAAGATATGGGCAACTTCATAAACCTTTTCCTATTGAACATAATCTTTACCCACCAATTGAAAAGACCTAAATAACACGTCCTTAAATCCCACTTGGAATTTAGCCCCGGTTATGATTTCATATAATTAACATAAAATTAAAAATGAGGGTTATGATTTTATATATGATTTTATACAAGACATTTGCCAATGCCTTCGAGATTTTGTATTGAATCTCTCTTCTATTAATTTAAAACAAAATTAGTCTTGATTATATCCAAAATTTAAAGGGTTAAAATTTGAAGACACACTCCGACATTCTTTGTGAGAAACATTTTGTTGGGTCCAAACATATTCATTTTTATAATTACGAATAAATGTCTTAATAATTTTAAATTTATCTATTTTTTTTTTGTCAAAAATAATCTATAAATGATTTAACCAACGGGAAGCAAACAGAGTCTCGATACCAATGTCGAAATCAAAGGCTTCGCAGCAATCCTGTCAAAATACAAGTGTCGAAGCATGTCGTGGATCCCAACTCAAATTTAAAGTTGGTCAAAACAACATATATTTATGTTGTCTTGGACTTGTCCAATTAAGAACACATCCGAAACATTTTTAGGTAATTGATTACATTTGAATTGCTTTTTCAAGTTCTTTGAGAAGTTGGAAGGATTGAGAATGATCAGATAGAGCTAATACATTGATGCCATCATTGCGGCAAATCAAACCAATAGGGAACACAAAGTTCAAATCATCACCTCATTCTCAATTCCTCCAATTTCCCTTCAATTCCTTCAAAATTCGGATCAAAATTCATACAAAACTACAAAAATTGTAAATTGAAAAAATAAAAAAAAACACAACAATTGATGAATAAAATCAAATAGCAGATTTAGGGTTTTGTGGGGGGAGAAAGATCAGATAGAGCTAATACATAGTTTCGCCATCATCACGGCGTTCAAACCAATAGGGATACGAAATCTAATCCTCATCTCAATTCTCCCCGACGCACAATTTCAAATCAAAAGCTACACAAAAATATTTCTAGGGTTCTAAGCAGAAGGAGAGATTAGGGTTTTCACCAGCATTAGCAGAACAAACGAAAATAAAGAAACAGAAGATTTCTAGGGTTTAAGCAGAAAGGAAGACCAGGGCTGTTCGGTAGCAGAGCGGCTCCCGCCACTGCTATCGCAGAGAATGAAATGGTGATGCCAGAGAAACCCTAAAGATTGGATATTTATGGTGAAAGCTTGGGCCTTTAGGGCAACATTTGGGTTAAGAGCCTGGAGTCTCTTTACGGGCCTGACCTTTTTTCTCAACCTGGCCCAACCCATATTGATTTACCCGGAAAAAACCTGAAACTACTCGAAGCTGGTTCAACCGACTTGCTCTTCTTCTTCCGTACATTGCTCCTCCGCGGCCACCGCCACAGCCATTGCCAACCGCCTTAAATCTCCGACCCGTCTCCCTCTCTATCTCTTTCTGTTAGTTATGGAATTCGCTAAGCGTTTCTCCAAGCGGCTCTTCCACAGCTTGTGTAAGCACTTTTAGCCCAAAAGCGCTTTTGCTTTGTTCTTTTATTCATTTCAACCTGCAAGATTGAATGTTTGCTTATATTTTATTTTGGATAACGAAATGTGTAGATTTTACGCAAAGCTGTGTGAAGAGGGAGGAATTTTACCAGCGGTTTGTATACAGCTACGTGAATCGGTTTCAATCGCAGCACTCGAAGGCAGAGAAAGGAGGAGAATCGGACACATCGAAAAAGCTGAAAGCTGTTGTTCCTCCGCAAGCTGCTGATGGCATTAGCAGCTATTCGAGTGAGGATGAAGGTTTGGTGGATGGTAAGGAGAAAAGGTTGGAGCTTGCTTGGCTGCCCAGAGTTCTCGAGCCAGCTCTTCAATTGTGCAGGTGGGCTCTGCCAACCCCAGCAGGTACCCGAGTTCAAATCCCTTTTCCGTAAATTAGAGTAGTTTAGAATATCGTTTTTGTTAAAAAAGATAAAAACTTGTCATGTTTGGGCAATTGGGTAGTCATTGTTTTGAATGAATTTGTAATTTGGAAGTTGCAGTATTAGCTGTGCATGAGAAAAATATTGTGTAATTTAAAAGATGCGGTTTGGCATGGTTGAAAAGAATCAAAATTTATCATTTGGAACTTGGGTAGTCATTGCTTTTGATTGAATTTGTTTAATTTGGAATCTTTCAGTTTGAGTTGTGAGTGAAGATTGTTCAGTTTCGAAAATTGCAGGAAATGGAGTGGGAAACAAAACCCCATCCACAACTCGATCAGTCTCAGAGATCATTGCAAACATCCAACGGAGTAAGATAGGAATTGAGGATTGGAGTTTGAGTGATCTCACCATTGGTTTGTTTCTTATTTATCTTCGTCAAGCTTCTGTAAATCCGTTTGAGGATGTTAATGGTGTTCAGGTCTCCTCAGATTCAATGGTAACACTAATTACATGACCTTTTTAATTCTGAAAATGCTTCTTTACTTTGTATAAACACATAATATTTTGTGGCAAGTTTGATTGTGGTAAAAATGTTGTTGTCATTAGTTATTTGGCATTTGCTTTGTGTTTTAGGTGCAAGATCTCATCTACCACTCTGAGTTAGCGAAAGGTTCTTATAAGGATAATACTGCAGCTCTTGCAAGGAACACCATGCTTCGTGAAAGCAATGTCTTGAAATTTGTCAAAGATTCCAGTGTCATGAGGCCTGGATATTATATAGGGATAGATCCTCGTAAAAAACTTGTGATTTTAGGAATCCGTGGTACTCATACTGTATATGACCTTATAACTGATGTTGTTTCTTCAAGCGATGATGAAGTCACGTTTGAGGGTTATTCAACCCATTTTGGCACTGCGGAAGCTGCTCGCTGGTTTCTTAGTCACGAGATGGGAAATATAAGGAAGTGCTTGGAGAAATATAAGGTGGTGAATCTTTTTACTCTCACTTTTCCTTGTTATTGTTTTTTTGGGTGATGTAATCTTGTTCGTGGGTTTTATGTTTTTTTCTCCCGACCATATTTTTTTGTCATTGTTGGTTGTAGTTGAGCCCAATTCATTAACAGGGATTTAAGTTAAGACTAGTTGGTCATTCTCTCGGAGGTTCTACAGCTGCTTTACTTGCAATAATGCTCCGTAAAATGTCAGTTAAGGAGCTGGGGTTCAACCCAGAGATTGTCTCTGCCGTGGGGTATGCAACGCCACCTTGTGTCTCCAAAGAACTTGCTGAAAGCTGCTCCAGTTATGTCACAACTGTTGTGATGCAGGTGGGAAGATGCATTTAATTATTCTCTACTTAGAAAAAGCATTTTCAATCTAATTATATCTACTCGTTGCAGTTATATTTCTTTGGTTTTATTTGTTATTTTGCCCTTCTTAAATTCTTACAAACTTAAGACGTCTTTTTATGCAGGATGATATTATACCTAGGCTAAGTCCAGCATCTCTAACGAGGTTGAGGAGTGAAATTCTTAAAACCGATTGGTAAGTAAATGTGCTTCTTCATAATTTCTTGTCACCTCTTTTTCAAGATATGTTGAGAAAAAATAAGCTCACTAGTCGTTTGAATTGAGACCGAATTGCGTCATATACCAAATGATTAAGAACTCAAAGAAGACGTTGAACTAGTTTTTGTCTATCAATTGCTTGCAATTGATACTTTCTACTTTCATGGTACTTTGCCTGCACTGTCTATTATCAGAAATTTCTAAGTTTCAAGAATTCAGAGAATCGGGATCTTGAACTTGCATATTGGGGTAAATGCTGCATGGAAATTTGGAAATCTATGGATTTTTGGTGATTCTAGAAATATAAGCCTTTCGATTCTTTTGGTAGAAAAGACTACGTATGTGCGCTTCTTTTGGTAAGGTCTATGCTATGCCTGTTTTACTGCTTGGAATTAAAATTATTGTGCACCTTTATTTGTTTGTGTCTATTTCTCTTGCTTGGATTGTTGTGGATAAGCTAAGAATTTGGCCATGAATAATTCTGGCACCAAATCGGATGAAAATTTGACAAATTTATGTTAACTGGGAAGCATCATTCATCAATTCATGGAAAATGGAAAGCGGAAAAGTTGCTTCTTTTGTGAGCATCAATTTGTTTGCACTAGTGGCAATTTAATGAAGGCTTTATCAAAATTTCACAGTTCATAATTATTTGTTTCTACGTTACGTTTTGCAGGATGAGTGTGATTGAGAAGGAAGATTGGAAAAGTGTCATAGATTTGGTTACAAATGCAAAGCAGGTTGTGTCTTCGGTGCAAGATGTTGCTCGGAAGCTTTCTGATTATGCAAAGTTTGGGAGCAGTAAACATTCTTCTGGTAATCCCACCCTGCTCTGTGCCTAGTGTGTCAATGCTAGTGTATTTTAGCTCAGTCAATTGTATCTTTATGCATTGCTGTGTCATGACATGCACTTTGTAACAAAAGTGCTATATATTTGTACTGTCATTGATAAATATTTATGCTGCAATTGTTGGGCATATGTGGATTTGATCTTCAAAACAATCTCAGGCTGCATTTTTCGCACCTTCAATTGTATAATTGTTGGCTTATCTGTATGTTGTGTGAATGATTTTCATCATATTGGAGTAAGGGGTGTGAATGCACTAGAAATTTCTTGTTCTTCTCTGCTTGATGGTGTTTGTTTTGTTGGGGAAGGATCAAATCTCAACAGTTGGGTCGTTATACCTCATCAATCGTTAATGAATAATTTAAGCTTTAACATGCTCGACACCACATGATCTTCCCTTCACCAAATTATCTTATGGTGTCTGAACAGATGGTCCCATCATAAAGAAAATTCCTACTCCTCCCGGGGTCCCTTTAAATGAAAGAGAAGTAACAGAAAATGCTGGTGCTATTAAAAGTGGAGGAGCTGCCTGTAAAGTGCCTGAGGAATTATTTGTACCAGGTACCGTCTACTGCCTAAAGAGGAATGTGGATGCTCGTACCAGCAGCGGCGGCAGCAGAAGGGAGTATTTTACACTTTGGAAGAGGCATCCGGGTGAGCATTTTCAGAGGATTGTGCTTTCAAGCAACATAATAACTGACCACAAGTGTGTGAGCCATTACTATGCATTAAGAGATGTTCTCAAAGGTTTGCCGGCCTCCGATGATGAAGACGAATTTTCTTAAATAATCAAAACAAACTGCTCTGAGTTTACCTCTGTAAAAACGTAGCTCGTATATAAGGTTGTTGTAACTTGAATTTTGCATTTAATAAAATTTAGCAATTTTGATTAACCAATGTTCATCCAGTGTCTTGCTACAATATTTGGTGTACAGAGTGATGATCTGCTACTTCTATGTGCTTATCAGTTTGGAATGGTTGCCAACAACTAGATTGAACAATAAGCAACCCCGTTGGGAGAAGAACGAACTTATAACTATGACGCAAGTGTGGAGTAAACTAACCCAATTAATTATTGTCATGTATTTTAACTTTCTCCACGTGACAGTGCTTGGTGGGTTTGATTTCTTCCAACAATGACGTCCCAATTGTTTCTTACATCTCCACCATAAGTCTGTGACATTCTAAACTAAAAATCCGATGTCATGTGAAAATATTAAAACACATGTCATCACGTTTGAAGGACCTCTTCTTTTACTTGCTGCTTAAAACATTTTTCTAGTTTTACAACTGCCAGGTTGATTGCAAATCCTAGCTGGCATGAGTAACCCTTTTTAATCCTTTGAGTGGTGGGATTTTTCCAACTTCTTATCTTCATTGTCTAATATTTGTCTTTACTTCCTTTGAGTTTTGATGTTTTGTGATTGTGAGTGGCATAGTTTAATACTAGATAATAAACTCCAGTTTAGACGGTAATATTAATTCTTGTAAGCTTTTTGGGTAAGTAATGATCGGGTTCCCCACCATTTACCTGCCATGAAAGCTTAGGTTATATTAACAATAGCCATACCTAGTCTGCTACTGCTAGGCAGATAGAGCTATATTTAGGATCCCACCCTAGGTAAAGCTAAAAAGCACTTCTACCCCCACGAAAAAAAATAATATGACAAAAACACCCAAAAGTGTGATATATTAGGGTTTGCTTTGCTGCTTAATGTTGTTAATAATCAATAATAAAATACTTCTTGTAAAACTATCAATGATCCGTTGGTTTCACGGTTCTTAATAGGAATACTTTTCTACAATTCATCAGAAGGAATTACAGTTGTGCCGAAACCATCAATGCGATTTGATGATTCGAACCCTTTTGTTTTCCGAATTTTATCTAAGAAACATGATTACAGAAATAATGCAATCTGAAACCATTGAATCGTATAACAATTGCACAACAATGTGAAGAGGCGAAGTGCTGATAATCACGATCGAACGGTTAAATAACTTCAGACTTTTCCCATTTTCTGCAAAATATAAAATAACAAGGCAGTTACTACTTTTGCCATTTTCTGCAAAATATAATATAACAAGGCAGTTACTATCATTGAATCACATCGCAAAGTGATTCCAACAACACGAAGGCGGTGATTTTAATAAAAATATATAGTTGGGGCAAAGAAGTGAAAACGTTGATCAAGAAAGGATGTTTTCATGGTGGTAATAGGTGGCACATATCCGACCAGATTGGGAGACATGTGCAATGAGGTATTGTATATTGGCGGATTTTCCACAAATTCAAAGTTCAAAAGGGTCATGACAAAACAGCAGTCTACAGAAAATTACTTTGAACTTAAGCCATAATTGTAATTTCCATTGAACTTCATAGACTCTCTTAGCTTCTCCTAGTTTGTCTCACTATCTTAGAAGTCATGGTCTATCATGATTAAAAAAAAAACCTTCATTATCACTAATTAAGCTATCATTCATTAACCCTAAGAGAAGTTACATCCTATATTTGTCCTCATTGTTCTTACTAGAAGACCATATGTGACACCCCCTTATATTAGGGTTTGGACTTTGAACAATTGCCCTCTATTCAAACCACATGATTTCTGTTTTTATTTAAGTAGAGCTGTAAGCAAATTAAGACATGTAAGATGGCCAAAGAGACAAAGATGATGTAATGTTAATACATGACCAGCAAGATTATTGCTGTCTAATTGCCTCCACGCAACCTTTTGAAAATGAACATTCTATTGATGTTGTACTTATGAGTCATCATCGATTCGTTAAGATTATCAGAAAAACTCTTATGTAATGGGGATACGTTCCATGTACTCTCTCTATCTTACGTAGTACTTTATAAGTTAAATGATAAGTATAAAAAGATACATAAAAGATACATCGCTAGAACAGGAAAAATATTTCTTCAATGTTGTTAGGTTATGAAGGTCGAACTACTACAATTAGGATTATGTTTATATGGAGGCTTAATGTAAGTAATTAACGTTTCATTTTTAATTGCAATTTGATCATCTTCTTATGCTTTGGATCAATGACACAATCATGCTGGATTCTTTAGGAACGTTGGTGAAGTTGTGTTGTAGTCTTCTGCTTCTAGATTGATAATTGGAACAAGGAAAACTGAAGCAATCACCCCTACACGTGCACTTGGCCCCCTATGCTACTTGGGTGTCGGATTTGACTGGTCAATCGTACACAGGTCAGCATCATTTTTTTACATCTTATATACAGCCTAAAAATAAGCAAGTTTTTTCCAGCAAAAATAAAAGAAGCAAGTTGGCCTATAACAAGATTATAACATAAAATAAAAAAAGAAAAACTATTGAATTAATTATTCACAATTAAAAAAGAGGAATTCATACAAAAGAAGACATGGATCTGTTTTTGGAGAAGAAATGAAATGTGCATATAATCACCAACTAATTAACCATCATTTTTCATATTAATTTTATGAGTAGGGGTTAACAATTTTATGCGCAAATAGAAGAACCAGTTACATAATTTTTTATTTTTATTTTTTCCTATCCTACAAACCCTACTCAGAATCTTCGCTCAAAGTTTCTTTCTTCCTCCTAGTTGAAGAAAAATACTCTAAAACTCTCTTTAAAGTACAATAAGGTTTTCATCTAAGAGCATCCTTTATTATATTTCAAAGCCCAAATATATTATGTTAGACAGAAGAGTTTATGATGCTTTATTTTGGTAGAATATATAATTACTAATAGGGACATAAGAACTTTTACCTATAACATTTGTCAATCTTATCAAACAATTAATTAATTAAGGAAATAGTTCAAACTTTTTTCTAACAATTAAAGACACAGTCCATGTGGATAAGTTTGCAAGAAAGAGATCATCTCCGAATCCCTTTTACCAAGTTCTAGGGATCCATCAATCCGGGCTTTTAAAATTTGATCAAACAGTTAAAATTATTATAACCTTTAAAGTGAACCTATATTTGTAACCGTTTGATCAAATTTCAAGGATCCAAATTGTTGGATCCCTAAAACTTGGTGGAAGGAATCAAGAGAGGATCGCTTTCCAAGTTTGCAAGTCATGTAGCAACAATTGAGCTATATTTTTAATGAGTTTTATCATTAGTAAGGATAAATTCGCTACAAGGTTTGGAGAAAGTTAAAGTTTTGCAAAAGGCCTATATGTATATGTCAAACAACTTTCTTTTAATCTAATAACTTCACTAACTAATCACTACAGAGTGACTTAGTGGTTTGTGATGAAATCCAGGCCCATATATCACATAGCACGTCCTTCGTTCGATTCCTAAGACTAGTGAATTGCACGATGATGGCCAGGAAGAGATTGAAAGCCTTTGTGAATCTTCTCGATTCCGAAAGGATAGACCATTGTGGCAAAGACACCAGCTAACCTCCTTTAATAAAATAAAAAAATAACTTTACTAATTAATTAATTATAATATCTTCTTGTCTCCAAGACTATTCCTCCCTTTCCATTCTTTAAGTGGCCAACAATTACACATGGCTCTTATTTTAAGATTTACGGTTTATACCAGCTCAATAAGCCCCTTCGTTTATAAATTCGCCAATCTGGTTTATACCAGCTCAATAAGCCCCTTCGTTCATATAAGCTCAACTGTGCAGTACTAGTTCCAACTTGTAATTTATAAATTCGACCAGAAAAACAAACTTGTAATCTATAATTAAATTAAAAACTTCAATTTCATCAACCAAAGTAAATTTAAAATTTTAATTCTTGCTACATAAATGAAAGAACTAGCTTAACTTATGATTACCATTTGATTAGTTGGGGTGTGGGACCTCGATTAGAGCACCATTAGTTGTGCAAATGTCTGAATATTGGTGCTTAAGTTGAGTTAATGACATTAGCACACTACTACTTTCTCGACAAGTCGTGACATGAAATGCTAGAAAGGCAAAATTGTCCCTCTTCCTCTCACCTCCTGAAGTGTTTGTATTCCAATGGCACTATCTTTTGTTTCATTCATTTGTACAATATATTCTTCTTTTTCTATACCTTTATTGCCTCCTTTAAACTTTAAACATTGATTATCTGTACTTGATGAGTATTAGTATCCCCACAAGTACAGATTAACATTGTAATCCTCCATTGAATCGACCATTGTCGGTCTGATCTATGCCATTCTGCATTATTTAGTTAGTAATCTGTCCGTTGCTCCTATTTAAAAACTCAAGGACTCTTGCCTGGTTCCATAAGCTAACTAACAAGTGGATTTCAATAACAGATCAAGGGTTACAAATGTTCATTATCTTTCTATATTGTAATTCAACTTTTCAGCTTTAGTCTGTAGTTGGCGCAGATTGAGTTGTCGCACATACATAAATCCTTAATGTAAAGATAATTAATAAGATAGATATATTCTCTTCCGTTATATTATGTTCTCAATCTGTCCAATATTTAGAACCATCTATATGATGTTTTAAGTTACACCATACTTTTAGATTGTTATTTTTTGTTAACTGCTTATATCAATGTGAATCAGGACATGGGGAGGATCAGCTGGTTCATGAACCTTCTCTAATATTGTAGAAAGATGAAATGTGATGATTAATCAATTGTTCAATGGAATCCCAAATCCATTGCCAGCAGCCAGCATTTCTAGTTCATGCAATGTAGTATATAGTTTATGCCATTTGGCCTGCCATTGAAGTTAATTGATTTACAAATTTAGCAGGAAAAAAACAAAGAAGGGATCCAATCAAATATAAAAGAAAATGAAGGGGTGTGGCTTAAATAAAAATAGAAGATTAGGCAATTTTAGCTTCTCAGAGTAGGATGTGAAAAACGTCTACCCTCAACAAAAAACATAGTCCTACACACTTAAGGAGCCCACCGCCCGTCCTTCCATTTCAAATTTATTAAAAAAAGAAAAATAATACAAACGAAGATCAGAGGGTGAACCGTACCCTCGCAGAAAATTTATGCTTGGTGAGCCAATACAGAGAAAATTTGACAAACGTATTAGTGCTAAATGTTATAAAAGAAAAATGAAGACCAACCAACATTCTCTCAACAAAAAGCAACCGAACTAGCAAAACCTGTAATTAGGTCGCGAAGAAAGGTTGTGAACATAAGCCAAAGCTGCACACCGGGTGGGGGCGCGAATCCCAAAATAAACTCACATAATGATTCACACCGAAGTTGGTCAAATTATCAGCAACTTGATGTTCCTCTCGAAAAAATGAGTGACACAGAACATGCATGCGAGAGAGAGAGAAGAGTTAGACAATTAACCCAGCGAATCCGTAGACGCCATGGAATCCTATCACAAGGAGAAGGCAGAAAAATACTGTTAAAGAAGGGTCACATTCAATTCACAACTTTGTCAACCTTTGCCCAGGCCAAATCCTCAGCATGAATAACCGCATACAACGCCACTTCAAAAAAAGAAGCAATTCCAATACAAGTCGCCAAACAACCTAAGCAACAACCAAAGTGATCTCAGAAAATACCCCCAATTCCTGCCAAATTAACCAGGAGCACTACAAGCCGCACCATGAAATAGGAATAGGTAACCATAAAACCTCAAGAATACCCCCTTAACCCCAATGACACGAAGAATACAATGTTCTGATACTATGTGTCGCATGGAAGTTGTGCTAAGGGGTGTGGCTTAAATGTTATGTAGCTCTCAGGTGTGTTAGTCGTTAAATTTAATTTCCACAACCCAAGATTTTTATTTTTAATTTTAATTATTGATTTCTTGTACTACTCAGTATAAAGTACAATTAAAGAAAAATTGTGAATGAAGATATATATGGGTTTGGTTTGTGAAAGCTGATAGGCTCTTTTGTCATTTAAGGAATCTTATTTGAGAGCATGAAAATTTATAGGGGTGTATTCAATTAGGATTTTGAGAGATTTTAATTCTTTTAATGAATCTAGGAGTATTTAATCAGAATTTTAAGTGATTCTCTAAAATTCAATGTGTATTCAATCAGGATTTTAAGATATTTTATTAAAATCCTTATAAATCTGGGTGTATTCAATTAGAATTTTAAAGAGGTTTATAACATTTAAGGTGTATTCAATTAGAATGTGATTTTAAAGAGTTTGAAAAAATTGAGGAATTAGAGGGAATTGATGAGATTTCGTAGTGTATTTTAAGCATCTACAAATCTCATCTCTCCCCATGAGATTTCGAGGGAATTGAATTAAAATTTTACATGTAATTTCTATAAATTAATTAGACTCCATAAAAACCCATGAATTTATAAATCCATTGAAATCTCTCAAATTTCCAATTGAATACATCCCCATTAGTATTGTCTGGCGAGAGAATTGAAAGAATAATCGTGAAGCGTTGTAGCCCATAAAGGAAACCTATTCTAATTAAATATTCATTGTAATATGATTAACACTGCCCCCACTCTCTAACTTTCTAAGTTCTCACAGTATTTATAAGCGTGGAGTGATGCTATGCGCATAGCAGAAATTAAGAGTTAAACACATTCTAATTCAAGCATAAACCAGATTAATTAAACTCTCTTAAAACATCATTTAGTATGACAGGTTCTGGTTCTCCTTGTGGAGCCTGCAAGTTCTTGAGAAGAAAATGTATTAGGGGTTGCATTTTTGCACCTTACTTCTGCCATGAACAAGGCGCCACCCACTTCGCGGCCATCCACAAGGTTTTCGGGGCAAGCAATGTGGCGAAATTGCTTGCTCAACTCCCCTTGAGTGATCGATGCAGAGCCGCGCTTACAATCTCATACGAAGCTCAAGCTAGGGTTCAAGATCCTATTTATGGCTGTGTTTCCCATATTTTTTCTCTCCAACAACAGGTTAGTTTAATTAATTAACTACTTAATCATTGGAACTATATCCCCTAATTAATTAACTTCTACTTCATTAATTTCAATAGATCGTGATGATTAATCTTATTTTTTGACTCTTGCAGGTTATCAGTTTAGAAGCACAACTAGCTTCAGTCAAGGAACAAGCAGCTAAAGGCTACTCCAGCAGTAACTTCCAAGGTTGGCATCAGTCGGAAAATTCCAACATACTGATGCCACAAAGTGTGATTAATGAATCAATGACACCATTATACTCCGGAAACAAGAATCCTAACTCTTTCGGGGCAAACGCAAATTTCATGATTCCAGAAGTACTTGATGACATGTACGGAGATCCTTCTAATTCCATGTGCTCATTAGACATGCAGATGAGCAATATGTCATGGGGTTTTGATCAAGATCATGACTGACGACGGATCGTGAACTTCAGTCATCAGCAGCACTCGCCGGAATATTAATTAATGCAACAAATGTGAAGAGGGTTTTGCAAATTTTTATTGAGACATAAGCTAGCTGACTAAGAACCCTAGGAGTGCTCATACAGCACTCACAAATATTTTTTCTAAAACATGCTGTACGGTATTTTTCTCACCCTAATAATGTGATATGGCCAGTACTATATGTATGTCCTTAGCGGTTTTCAGGGTCCAATGAAGATCAAGGCATTGTTCTAATTATACCATCCCTATATTTCTCCATCTGCTTTCATGTTGTATTTGTTGGAGAATAGGATCTCATGACATCAGTCATATGACAAAATATATAATATACAATTAATCTATTCCACCTGCAATATATCATCCAGGTCTTTTGTGATAAAACCAAACATCAAGTAATAAGTGATTAAGTTAGAACAATATCGATAACGTTGGTGGTGAACCACCTATAAGTTTATCAATATATAATTAGTTAATGGTAATTCCAAATAGAATCCAATTTTCAATAATGAAGTAGGTGCTGATTAATATATCCATGAGACCTTGCTTCTCTTAACTCAAGTCTCTCAACGATTAAAGATCGAGCTCCCCCACCATCACTCACCCTTTGATAGGTATGTTGAAGCGACATTAGGCTGTATTCATGGCCTAGGCCAACCCTAGGCGCATAATATATATAGCATCCAAGGTTAATGACAAATAATTGTCTAGGCGTTGGAAAATTTTGCAGCACCAACTAATTCAACTCGAACAATCGTACATGTGAGTCCCATTATGATATAAACCTAATTCCTCTTGACTTTAGAAAAAGTTACTTGTGAATGCGTTGCATTACAAGTGAGATGCCAAGATAAAAGGAACAAAGGGGTATAATGGACAAGGAATTAATAACATAAAATCATCTGCATCTATTGTCAATTGATTTTGAGTTGGATATTCTGATTATACCATTTTACCACATTATGCAATTAAGTCACGAATTTTCATGTAAATTGGGTGTATACACCCTTTTTCAGGCTTCTCTATATTTTGATCCTTACCTCACTTAAGTGTCATAAAGGCCAATTCCACAAGTAGCATTAAAAAAAATGTTTCACTTTAAAGTTAAGTAGTAAAACGTTTTCTCATTTAGTACTATAGTCTAGTGGTATTCCTATTCACTAGGAAGTGAGAGCTCTTAGATTCGAATCTCGTGGATGGTGAATTCGATACCAAATTAGGTTGCCCATTATATGGCTTAGCCGAACTCCCCCTTTTCTTAGTGTACAAAATATCGATGTACTAAAAATTAAGAGCAGTAACACCACTGCAAGTACCACCATCACCATCACAATCACACCATCAGTGCCACCAAGCCCCCCTTCCCCCCACAAAAACCATTACCATAAATGCAAGTCCTTTTACTAAACTGATTAATACATAACTATTTGACATCATGTTCATTTTAGACATTTCAGGCAGCTACAAAAGTTCTACATCAAATTTACTAAATGATGTGACACTATTTTTCATATTCACATAACTTTTGAAATACAATTTGCTAAATGCTTAACTATATTTTTAACTTTACAAACTTATTAATTTCAAAACCCAAGTAGTTTTATAAAATATAAAAAATAAAAACTACAACAATACCGAATTGACCCTTAGTCTTATTGTGATGGGAACTTTAGAACTGTAAATACAACTACAATGAACACATCTAGTCAGTGTGGGGAAGAGAAGTGAATTTAATAGAAAGAAATCCTTAAGGTTTTCAAGGTTCAATATAGTCAAGGCCAAAGGGAATAATCCAGAGAAAGAATCATGTTAAGATCCGTCAAAGTTCAAACTAAGCTTGACCCCATGGTCCCTTGCTAAACTCACAAGTTACAATTAAAACAACGTTTTGTAGGACCTTATTATCTCCTAACATAATTACTGCCATAGGCTAATTAGTTGGTCAAAAGATCTTCCAAATGACGCAATCAAGTTAACTTTCTGTATATGTATCTTTAGATTCATCTAATCTGTTGGTTTCTCCCAGGTTGTATCCACCTGTGATTAGCTTCCTTAGTAGCCCAAGTCATTGAAAAGGCTCTCCGTCGTGATCACCACTTTATTTTATCACCACCATATATATTTTATTTTATTTTTATTTTTATTTTTATAGACAGAAACAAACCCATCCTCCTCATAATCTTCTCTGCTGTCAATAACCATTGAATGAAACGACAACGTAGAGTACTGTTTCTACTTAACTCATTGTATAATATATATTTCATGGCTCATCCCTTATAACACGTTGGACTTTGAATGATTGCCCCCTATTCCAACTACAATTAATTTTAATATAAACTCAAAGTTAATTACCCCTAAAGCATTATATAATTTTTGTGTGTGTGTGTATATATATATATATTCTTAATTAATTTAAATTCTTGTTTTGAAGCTTTGGACGTAATTTTGCTTCTCAACCATCAAACAAGAGTACTGTTTTCATATGTCAGATACATCTCAATAATCCAAAGAAATATGACTTCTTAATCAATTATATATATAGTTAATTAATTAATAATATATGAAGTTAAGTATTTATTGTGGTTCTTTTTTTTAGTTGAATTTAACATGGTTCTTTGAGTTCCGACTTCGATGTAAGTAGAAGATATTTGATTGCAGAAAACCATGTAAGGGATGAACTACAATTGTATGTTATTATGACTTTACTATTTACCACCCAAAACCTCTCAACCTTCCACCACGTTTCCTACCAGACCATCTATGGAAGTTGCAGCTGAACTCACTAATTTGGTTTCATTATCTTTCAAGTTTATTTGTTTTTGAAAATATCGATGAGAGGTTAAAATACACGGTAAGTTCATTTGATAAAATATTGGGTATATTTGAAGTTATATATGTTTCATTAAATATGATTTTTTGAGTTCTAATACATCCCAAATATTTGAAGTTAAGTATGAACACGGTTTGTTTGTTGTTGTTCAATTTAACATGGTTCTTTGAGTTCCAATTTTGACGTAAGTAGAAGATATTTAATTGCAAGATGTCATAGTAAGTGACGAGCAATTGTATGTTATTCTGACTTCGACGATTTTTGTGGTTTTGACAAACATATTGTATTTCAGTTTCATTTTAATTCATACTAAACGTTATTGATCATGAGACCTTTCTTCCTCACACTCATATCCTAAACGTTCCTCATCATTGGATTGTCAATTGGGCATTGCCAACCCAGTAAAATCGGGTTAACTATCTCCCATCTCCTCGAGACCTTTTGCTCGTTGATGCAATGCAAGACAATAAATATGGTCCCTATATTAAACATGTTTGTCGGTGGCTTCATCTTTCAAAGTCATATTTTTTAATTAGATGCTTAGTAACTATAATCTTAGTATTAATTAAGTATCTATCATGGCAGTGTATTGTGATTTCTCTATTTAAAGACTACATATGTATGTTTAAGGTAGAATGAAAATAAGATATTTGCCTTGTGCAGTTGAAGTCAATATTTTCTCTTTCTAAAATCAAGCGTTTGACTTAGTCGTATTGAGTCACTACTAAGAAAAACAGTTTGGGCGACAAAGGGGAAAGCGATGCACAAAGGCCAATACCATCCCCGGAAACATTGGGCGGCGAAGAGAGCGTCGTGCAAAGCTCGTGACATCAGTCATTGCGCGATGCAGGAAAGGTCTTTGTTGCACAAAATGAAGATTGCATTGAGAAATTGGTGGTCGTTGCGTGTACCAAGCAACGAAACTAGGGTTTGACCCCCAAACTCTTACGCGATGGACGTAGATGTTCGACCCCTAAACTCTTGCGCGACGAACATAGAGGTTCGACCCACAAAATCTTGCGCGACAGATATAGAGTCTGTCGCAGTAAGATTTTAAAATTAGTTTTTTAAAATAATTTATTTATTTTTTCCTTTTAATTGTTGCTAATATTGTTTTATGTGAACATTAATTTAATGAAATTAAAAATAGAAAAATGTAAGAAGAATATTGAATTAAAAAATTATTGAAAATGTACATACAATGGAAAAAAGTATTTTTAAATTTGAAAACAATTTAAAACAAAACTAAAATGGGTAGTCCTCGACGTCACAATTGCCGGCTGGTGGTGTTGCTGTTGCGTCGGGGGGCTGGGAGGTCGTTTATGGAGGTGGTTTAATGTTGGGGAAGTGAATGCCAGAGATTTGAAGTGTGCGGCAAATTTGGTTCATCAAATTGTTTTGGGTCATAATCTGAGACTACTGGGCATCACTTCAGGTCCACCACTTCAGATGTCAGCGTTTCGACCTCTTTTGTTCTTTGCCTGGAGGATGAGGCAGACGAGTCCAAAAGGTGGGCTTTCCCAAGCCCCCGGTGAACATTCCCATGCCGATGACCGAGGGTCTGATCGAGTGTGTCTGTCATGATTTGAAAACCAGCATCCTCTAGGGGAAACACCTCCTCGATCGAGGTCTCTAGGGGAAGCTGGGAAGCCACTTCCTCCAAAACGGTTTGGCCCTTCTCCACTATGGTGGACTAGAAAAATGAAATAAACAAATTAATTTGAATATACATGTAATTAATAATAATACTAATTGAATATTAGAAAATTGAAATAACTTACATGAGGCTGCTTTGTCAGCTCATCCCCAAGCCGAATGTACACCTCCTTAAACATGTCAATTTCAGGAAACTTTGACCCCCTAAAATAATTTAAAAAGTGTTAACATAGATTACCAATTGTGTAATAAAGAGTAAAAAGATTGAAAACTTAAAATAAATATACGATTACCTTACGTCGCTCCTCCAACCTATGAGAAGCATCATGAGCCGGATCGGTGAAGAAGTTTCTTCTTCGACCGATTGATCAAGTTTGCCTTCACTTTTTTCTGTTGAATTAAAAAAAAACGTAGTAGTTTAGATATTTATAACAAATGAATGAAAAAATGAAATTTTTATTTAAAATTGTAAATTTTTTTATTAATATATTATTGAAATATATATTATACGTACGAGGTATTTCTCTTCTTGAAAATGGTCGCAAATCCACTCCTATTCATCCCGACGGTCCACCAACTTTATAGGGCACCCAACTGCTAGAGCGACCTTCGGACCATCATATAGCTCATAATGCTTGTGAAGGTCGCTCTTCCATTTAGTGAACCTACCGAAGCAAAGGTCGTTGATGTACTGCATTTGATTGGCATTGAGGTTGGAGAGCTCATAATGATGCTGCAAAACTCAACAAATAAATAGTAGTTAAAATTTAAAATCTTTGTATACCTTAATAAAAATTTAGTATTTGAGGTTAAAAATACTTATTGATAATTCATGAAAAAAGGCTTCCTTGACTTCATGTGGGACAACTTTCCATGACTCCCATATGAGGGGGCAATGGTTCCTGATAACCGAGCCAATGTCGATGGCCAAAGCATTGTGCTGCTCCTTTATTGTAGCTGCACAATGTCAAGGATCCCACGTAATGATGATCTTCTTGGTCGTGGTGCGAGTGGTCTGTGACATCTTAAGTAGTCTGCAAAGGCCCCTGGTTTTTTTTTTTTTTTTGAACTACCAAACAAACAAAGTAAACATTAGACGAATTCTATTTTCTACCGAAAATTTGGCAGAACCTCCCCCTAAAACTATAACATTTCCTAAAACCCGCAAACAATATAACAACAAAAACAACACATCCACCCAACAATTCATATAGTTTATACCAATGGGGGACGTTAAAACAAAATTTACAACTTGTTCATATGACTTCACACTGCAAGTCTGCAACAAGTTTTGGCTTCTAAGGTCAGGTGTGCCAACTTAAATCGTTTACAATAGTGGTTCTACTAATATAGAGAGCATCTTTTTGTGGGATTACACGAATTGACAATAATAGATGCAAAGCACTCAAAGCGAAGTTCTTAGTAAGTTTGTTCTAATTAATGGGAATGTGATAGTTTTGAAGGTTCAAGCATGCCTACAGACTAATGTCAATGTTGCTTTGACCATCATGAAACCATAAGCAAGCTTACCTATCTGGGACCCCTCTCCATGGACAGAGGAAGCCTCACTAGACTGCTGAGCCTTCTTAGAACTCTGGGGCCGTCGATGAGTCCGCTGGCCGCTTAGTACATGATGCATCACCGAAGAAGTCGATGACGCAGAAGCCGTAGACACCGTTGGCCCCAAAGGCGTGACTTGAGAGACACCCGTCGTGCCCATATCAGGTGTGGAGGTGGTAGCAGAACTACCTCATGGAGATGGTGTCTGACTGCCCTTACTAGTTGCCCATCGGTTTGATATTAAGTTTGATATCTACAAAAACAATTAATAAAAAAGTTACATTCCACTACTTTAATCTGGTTTGGATATGCTAAAAAATATCCTAACCCTGCAGCAAAATAAGATATATCTTTAATTTCATTAATACCATTAAAGAAGGAATCGAATTATTAAATTACCCATACAACCGCAAAATATATATTCATGCACTATGGTACCGTTTGGTACGTGGGCCGGGATGAAACGGAGTGGGACGAGGCGTTCCGTCCCACGTTTGGTGCGCCTAAAATGGGTGGAACATGCTATTCCACGGGATGAATTTTGGGTGAATTTTCGTTCCTCCTCACCCCCTGGAACGACTTGTTCCACATATTTGGAACACAAAATTACAACCTCTCCGTCTCCTTCTTCTTCCTCCTTGTTTCCATCCGATAGCATCTTTGTTCCTTCTCCGTTCCGTCCTGTCCCGTCTACATACCAAACGATACCTATAGGAACATTATAGTATCCCACATGCCTATATGTTTAACCTATTTACATGCCTTATGCAAACCTATATAATAAACATGAAAAAGAAAAGTTAAAAGGACAAAACAGTTTGCAAGACAATGCAACTTGTAAGGAATTGATGAATGATGGAAGAGGGCAAGCATGTACTTATTCAGGCTGAAGGTAAGGATGAATATGTGTGTGTTCAGGCTGAAGGTAAGGATGAATGTGTGTGTGTGTGTGTGTGTGTGTATCATATTCATGACTTGGACAAATGGAGATGCGGACAATCCACATCTCCATATATGAATCAAGTTTTGTTCAGCAGTTGTAAACAAAGTTCGAAAAAGAAAAAAACAATCTTGAATCTGTTTAGATATCATCTTATTATATGCATTTCATTTCACATATATAAGGTGAATGAAAACATGAGATACAAATAAAAAAAAATATTGCAAGGAACAAGTTTATTCATAAAAACAAACAAACAAATTGACCCATCTACAATGACATATATAATGCAACAAATGTATTGAAGGGAAATCAAACGATAACCTTAAGGTAGAATCCATTAGCAAACCCTAGAATCCACTAAGAATAATTAAGAGAAAACTCACGGTTGTCATGAAAAAGGTCTTAATGATCAAATAGGAAATAAATAAATAAAATCGTAAACAAAGTTCCAAATACATTCCTAAGTTACAAAACTTGTACAAATTATGAATGGAGGACAGTTACAAAACTTGAACAAATTGACAGCAACTGGTACCATGACAGTAACAAAACTTGTTGCATCCCTAATGTGTAATGCAAATGTGAATAAGGGTAGAATGTGTGATGTAGTAGCTCAATGTCTTAGCGAATGGGATGACTGTGGTTAAACACGAAGCTCATTTGCCAGCCACCAAATAAAATGAGAACTTAGAGCAAAACCATTTTTAAAATGACATGATGATTAATTCCAACTAATATCAAATGCATGCCATGACAAAGTTAAAACCAACATATTATCAAATCAATAATCTTCGAACACTTTTGGGCATACAACATTTTTATTCCTAAAGAAAAAAAATAGAATGAATAATTCCTTAGACTGATATTACAGTATTTTTGCAGGAATGAATGAAGAACTAAACCTACATTAGATCCAGGTGCTTTATTTCATGTCCACTCCGAATGGTTAGTTTCACTAAACTTCCTTTAGATCCCCCCTGTAACAATTAGGAAAAACGGTATAAATGAAAATAAATAAAAATTTACTAGAAAAAACGAATCATGATTCTGAAACACTTGTTACAAGTCACTAGCCAACTCACAAGTTCAAAGGGCCCAAGATAGAGAGCTACTCTAGGCTTTTAAATGATATGGCTCCCAACTAGAAATTTTGTGAACAATCCCTAGAATATCCTAGCATTAATGGATAGTTACTACTACAGTTATTTAGATATCAGAAATGACTCGACTAGAAAACTGCAATTTGTCTTTAGGGTTGCAAAGTAATAGTTGACTTGAAGCATAATTCTAAACATTTTCAAAACCTTCTTTTTTTTTGGTTTTTATGTCATACAGTTTTAGATCGTCTTCATTATCAGTTTGGTCCTGATTGACCTCCAGGTTGGACATGAAGATGAATACTTACTTTGTTTGCTCTGGTTAAGGATAATCCCAACAATGTAATTGTTACTATATTGTTATAATGTTTCATGGAAAAACAATGATAAAGGAATGACAACTAAGTGCTAGCTAGATGCACCTAAGAACTTATGATTCCATGACACGCCCCGATCCCGATATTTTCCGAACACCAGGATAGGCACGTGCTGACCGACACCCGAAGGTGAAAAAAGCCATTTATTGAATGCAAATGTTGAGAATAAGGAATAAATAAGACTTATAAATTTAAATATAATGAATATGCATTTAAGGAGCGTGTTTAGAGCATACAACTAACTTGAATACTATAAGAAATAATATGAAATTGAATGAATAAAAGAATGGTCCTACACCGAGAGGACTCAAAGATGCCGATGTGGAAGTACCTTGATGCCGGGATTGTATGCCTCGATTCTAAATCCTGAAGGGGGCGCAAAACAAACATGAGTGGACCAAGTTGATATATATATATATATATATATATATATATATATATAATAAAACAGTTATCAACATACTAACCCCTACCCAAGTTTTATGAAAACACAAATAGCATGATAAATAAAATAGGTTTTCCAAAACCTAGCATGTCGTGCAATGTCTCAAATCATAGCTCATATATATAATAATCACTAGTGAATGTCCAACATCCCTCCAGGCCCCATGCCAGCTCCCCGTCTCTATGCCAATTACCAGAGAAAAATCACCTCCAGGCCTCGTGCCAGCTCCCCGTCCCTGTGCTAATAGCCAGAGGAAAACCATCTTCAGGCCCTATGCCAACACCATACCCTCACTTGTTATAGAATCTATCCCTCGCCCCGTAGCGGAATAGGGACCACTAGGTAAGTACAAAACTATTGAACATACATTTATTTGAAAATGCAACTTCATAGTATAAAGTCATCCATCATCTATACTATAAAGAGGTGTTCGAAACATGTTCTAAATATTATATCATCATCCATCAGATATTCTATAAAGAACACAGGTTATAGGAAAAATAGTAGTAATTCAAACTAGCCTCAATA
Organism: Malus domestica; assembly: GCF_042453785.1. Classification (NCBI taxonomy): domain Eukaryota; kingdom Viridiplantae; phylum Streptophyta; class Magnoliopsida; order Rosales; family Rosaceae; genus Malus; species Malus domestica. The sequence goes on from NC_091665.1 coordinate 32,004,451, forward strand.
AACATGTTATCTTGTAAAACGTTTCATAAAACGTAATTATTAAATCATGCTTTTCATGTATGCATTTCTACTGTTAAAACATGCATTTTTAGAACGGGTCCACTCACCGTACATCGTTGGTGCAAAGCTGTACCAAAAAGGAATAACGGAATCGTCACTATTAATTGCACCTATGCATATAAATGGTATATTTAGTAAAACTCTACTCAAACGAATTAATTTGGGAAAACGGATATCGAAAATGGGTTCAGGACGTTGAAATTAGCCTAAGAGGGGTCCGGACGAAAACCTAAAAAGTTAACAGTCAAAGTCAATATTGACCGTTGACCGGTCAAAGTCAAAGTCAAAGTCAACGGGTCAACCGGTTTGGTCAAATCGGGTCAGCCCGATTTAGGGTTTAGGTAACTAGGTGGGCTAGATTTAGGGAAAATGGCTTAAGGAATTTGGGCTTAGGGCTTGGCCCCAAAGGCGAAGGGTCTGTGGGGAACATAAATGACCCGAAGGCCTTGAGCCTTTAAAGGATTGGGTTTAAAGTGCACAAGCCTAAGGCCCTAAAGGAAATGGCCCAAATTCCTTAAGGTTTTTCGAAAATTAAAATAAAAATAAAAACGAAACGGGAAAGGGTTTTGGGCTGGGTTCTTAACAGGCCTAAGGCCCGAGGGTTTGGAACGGCCTGAAGGGCCTGGGTTTCATTGGAGGAGCAACGTTGGAGCTTCCCCAACTCCGGCCGATGGCAACGATTAGTCATAGGGTCTGATCTAGGTACCAAAAGGAAGCACAAGGTGAGAGGAGTGAAATGGTACCTGTTCCATGACAAGTGTAGCCGAGAAGTGGCCGAATTTCCTCACTACACCCACGGCTCACCGGAGTTGGGTTTTTCTATTCTTGTGTTATATCAACACTAAAACAACAATCCACAAGTATATTCTAGTTTAGAATTAAGCCACAAGGACGAAAAGGAAGAGTTCTCAAGTGTTCTGAGGCTTACCCAACTCGGAGGGACAAAAAACATCATCGGAGTGTTTTCTGGGCTTCGCCACTGATAAGAGCATATTTATGCGACTTTGTTACCTTATTTCTTTGCATTTATTTCGTTAATTTCCATTTATTTTGGTAATTTATGTTATTTGCGTATTATTGTAGGTCCAGTTGGTAAAGATGACAATAAATAGCTAAATGGAGCAATTTGGAGCAGTTTTGGACTTGGATTGGATAGCATGCGTGGATAGCATATGGGCTGGACATTTTTTGTGTTTAAATGGTGTTAGACATGTGCTAGAATCTGGAGAAATTAAAGTTGAGGCTTGGAAGGCAAGGAATTACACAAGAAAGAGGAATCCTAATTGGAGAGGAACATTATCTTATCTTATCCTATCGTATCCAACATTATCTTATCTTATCTCTAGCTGCAAGGAGGAATCCTAATCACATTCCAACACTCTCTACCTGATTTTTAGAGTCCTAAAATAACTCAAAATACCTAATCCCTTTTCTCCTTGGATTCATCCATTCCCCTTATATATATGAATTCCTATAGCGATTTAGGGTGTGCCGCGCCTACCATTCATCCATTGAAGTTACTGGAATTTTTAGAGTTCTTTCTATCTTTGTTTTAAGTTTCAATGTTTATTTTAGATTATTTTTTAGTTATGATGAACATGTGTAACTAAGTTTCTTTTTAGCTAGAGTTGAATTCGAAGCCATGATCATATGTTTTATATAAATTGATTACATCCAGTTATTGTTTCAGAAGTCATGAATGTGATTTACTTATCTACTTTATAGAGAACTTATTCTTGTATGTTTATTAAGGGTGCACACTTAGTTTGCATGCAGGGATTTGGTGTTAGAATACAAGGGAATTTCACCTAATCGTTATGAACTTATATTTGCAAGTAGTAAAAGTTACTAGTCAAGATTGAGTTAAGTAAATTTTTGGCAAAAGTATCATGCTTTCCATAATTACAAATGTTTGTCAATGCTTATGATTTTCACAGAACTTAATGATCTTTAAGATGTATCTCTATCATGCTTTTCATAGTTAGGGAACTTGAGAATAATAATTTGGTTGCGTCGCTGAGTCCAATTCAATGAACTTAAGAAAATCTGAGAGTTAATTAGTGCTGTTCACAATTAATTTGGGGCATTGTCATTTATGGTTTATAGGAAGAATAACTGGAAATCGATTTATATACATATGATTCATGTGTGGAGAGGAATCTTTTAGCTATCCTTTCATCCATATTTCATTCACAACTTAATTTACTTGCTACCCTTCACTTTTGTTTTAATTAAATTCGTCCAAAATTTCCCCCTCATTGTTTAATGTTAGTTTAATTTAGTTTTCAGTTTTATAAGTTTAGTTTGTGTTGATTAGTATCCCTTCTAATCCCCATAATAGAACGATCCTTACTTACTTGTACTACGATTGCATAATTTATAGGGTTTAATTTTTGTGTTAGTTTATACCACATTAGCCACGCCTTGCAGCGACGAGAGAGAGAGAGAGAGAGAGAGAGAGAGAGATGACGGCGTGATGATGATGATGATGATGATGCCGTTGACGTCGGGAAGGGTGTAGATGCTCTCAAATGTGGGTCGAGGGGAGAGAAAGTGAGAGGGTTTCGAGAGAGGGAGAGTGAGAGCTGAATGAGGGAAAGAGAGCTTGGGGAGAACAAAGAGGAGAGATACCGGGGGACACAAAAAAACAAGGTGGGCCCTTTGGGCACACCTATTAAGGCCCTAAAAGCAATTTTTAAATAAAAACCCAAAACTACATTTAAAATCGGGGGTGGGGTGTAACATTCCATATGCAAGATGCAATGAATTAAAGGCTCATATACAAACATGTCAATCTTAGGTTTGTTTGATTGACTTCGCTCCGAACTCCATGTGTTTGTTAATTTTACCATCCTTTCAATGTGCTGCATATATACACTCGAAAGTTTCTCGTATATATATTGGGGTTTAGGGTTCATTAACCTTCTTAGGAAAAGGAAGTAATTAAGCCACTTAATTATTTTGTCAAAGAAACAAGAACTAGCCAGTCACTTTAGTCATTAAACTTTTAGTATGTCCATGTTACATTAATTTTATGAACATAATTTCTATGAAAATTCCAGCTACGAAATGCATAATATTGTAAGTGTAGGGAAATATTTATGAGATAAATCGTTGAGATATATCTCCCCTTACGAGAGCAAGAGTTCCATTCCGTATCCAAGAGAATGGAAGGTCGAAATCTCATCTCAATTCGAAAACCCTAACCCAAGATTCCCAATTCCAACCCTAAATCCCTAACCCATGATTCCCAATTCCAACCCTAAATCCCTAAATGTTGTAATTAAAACAATTCAATAGAAAAATTGAGAAAATTCCACTTATAAATAATTGAATTAAAGGAGACTGGGTGCTTACCTAGTAATGTTGCTGCGGCGGGGAGAAAGTGTGGTGTTGGAGTGCGGTGGATACGAGAGGGAGAGTGATAGAGAGACAGAGAAACAGAGAGAGTGCGAGGGAGGGAGAGAGGGAGACATTGAGATAGTGAGTGATGAAAGCGAGGAGCTTGAGAGAATCGAGAAAGAGATGAGAGTGAATTCGGACAGAATTAAGAGAAAGATATAGTGAGTATGAGATTGAGCTTTTCGCATGCAGAGAATGAGAGAGAGATATAGTGAGTCTAAGATAGAGAGCGATAGAGTGAAGGCGTCGAAATAAAAACGCGCCAATTTTGGCAAAAAAAATAAAATCAAATTTTTACATGTTTGCGCGACAATGGTGTATAAATTTTCGGCGCGCCACCAATTTAAAAAAAAAACGAATTTTTAAATATTTGCACAACAAACATTTCTAAAACATCGTCACACATATTTGTAAATTTAATTTATTTCTTGGTTTAAATAAATAAATATTTTTTTGTTTAATTAATTTTATTACAAAATTTAAAGGAAACTTTTATTTGTATACAAAATAAATGCCATTCAATAAATATCATTACATTTACATCATAATTTTTCATTAATTCTTGTCTGAACTAGAATAAATATCATCACTATTGTTAGATTCAGACTCCTATTCCTCCTCGTCTGTAAGCACGTCAACATCATCGTTCACGTGCTCGGGTGCATTGTATCGCGGTAGATCCCTGAGGTCAATCATAATGGAGTCGATCGGTATTTTGATTTCAGGACATTTGACTACCTAATATGGTTCTTATACAATAGTTATTTCTCACAGTGTATATGCACCAAGTTCCATTGAAGTCTCCAATTGTTGGTCAACAACATCACCATAATGGTCATCTGTAGTAGGATCTCGGTCCGGAATATCATACAGCTCTATGTGCTCAATCTTCTGAACTACTTTCCATCCCCTCCTACCTTTAGGGTCATCTATATAGAAAATTTGTTTGGCTATCGTTGCCAAAATGTAGGGGTCGTCATTATACCAACATCTGTTAGTGTTGACTGATAGTAAACCATTGTCTCACTTAACACCTTCAACCCTACGTGGGTTTATATCAAACCAGTGACACTTAAACATGATAACTTGACAGTGGTATTTGTAAAGCAATTACACAACACTTGTCAGTTTTCTATAGAAATCAATGTCTGCAATGTCGTCCGCACCCGGGACATGTACCCCATTATTTTGCGCACAAAGCTTGTCATCAAGATCAGCTGCCAAAAATTTGATGCCATTTACATAACCGGAGTACAATTTTACGCTTAGGGGCCCAATAGTCAAGTTGTACAATGCTTCAATGTAAGTGGGCGAATCTATTTCCTTCAATTTCTTCACCTAAATAAATGAGAAAAAGTTGTCGTGTTAGTTTAACATTTACAATTATGCAAATAACCCAAAACACGAACAACTTACATTTTCACAAAACCATTGAGGAAATAATTCACGATACTTTTTGGCATATAAATGTGAAGGATGTTCCCGCTTCATCAACTCTTCATGCTCATCTAGGTAGGTAATTGTCTCGTCACGATTGTTAAGTACAAACCAATGTGCTACCTCTAGGTCCATTTTGTTAAACAACTGCCCTCTGATTGGTTCGCCAAAGGGTTGTGCAATTTGGGCAAAAACATAAAGTTTTTCACTTCTCACACCATCGTCATTATTGTGTTGTTGTCGGTTGAACGTAGTCTCAACGTCTTGTAGGTACATTGCACAAAATGTAACCGACTCAAATGCGACCCATGCCACCATGATTGATCATTCGGGCTTTGCCCTGTTCCATACACTATTTTTTTAATTCACATTGTAGTCTGCATTAATAAACAAAATATCGTATAAAATTAGTCAAATCGTACATACATCACGAACTAAAGTATTTATGGCGATTATATACCTTTCTATCAAATACATCAATCGATAGTTGACGGGTACGGCTAGAAATGCCTCATCTGGCAAGTGAATCATGATGTGGATCATGCTTGTGAATAAAGCTGGAAGGAATATCTGTTCAAAATTGCATAGCAATTCAATAATATCGTCGCACAACTGTTTAACATCGGACTTTTGCAAAGATCTTGTAGTTAATTGAGAAAAATATCTCGCCAACAATATAATCAGTTTCACCAAGTCTTTGGGCAAGAGGTGTCGAATTCCCACTGAGAGAAGACGTTGAAGTATGACATGACAATCATGACTCTTGAGGTCGGAAAATTTGCCTCCAGCCACGTTTGCACAACAACCAATGTTTGAAACATACCTATCTGGAAACTTTACAGAAGATAGAAACTGCAAAAACTCTTTCCTTTTATCCGATTTCACCGAAAATGATTCAAGCTTCTTTCTGGCTATGTCTCCGTCCCTTGTCATCCATAAACTTGGCTTAATGCCCATTTTTTCCAGACCGATCCGAGCTTTTATTATGGCTTTTGTTTTTCCCTCGATGTCTAATATAGTTCCGACCAGTGTATTAAACACATTTTTCTCAACATGCACTACATCAATGTTATGTCTCAATTTTAATTTAGACCAGTACGGGAGATCAAACAACCTCGTCATGTGTGTCCAGTTTAGATGTGTGTTTGGTTTTGTCCTATTTACAAATTTGCCCAACGGAGCAAAATTCAACCAATTCACCTGAGCCAAAATTTTATCTCCGAACCATTCTCTGGGTTTTGGTTGAAGCTTTGTGTCATTGAAGAAGGTTGTCTCATTCTGATGCCACTCGTGGTCCCATGACAACCATCTACAATGCAATAAGTAACAATCTTGTTCCACGTGCCAACTAGACGTTGTGTTCTCTTTGCAAAATGGGCATGCATAATAACCCTTAGTGCTCTACCCAAACATCATAGCGTTCGTAGGAAATTTTTTTATACTCCACATCATTGCTTCTCTCAAAGTGAACATCTTCCCGGTAGATTTATCGTACGTGGGAGCACCGTTTTCCCATAATTCTTTTAGTTCATCGACCAACGGTTGTAAATACATATCAATAGACGTGCCCGGATCTTCAGTTATCAACAACGTCATCATCATATATTCTTTTTTCATGCACTTCCATTGTGGCAAATTATACGAAATTGCGAAGATTGGCCAAGTGCTATGGTTTTGGTTTACAACCCCGAACGGATTAAACCCGTCTGTCGCAAGTCCCAATCTCACGTTCCTGGGCTCACGTGCAATATTGAGGTACAACCGATCAAACTCTTTCCAAGCCTCTCCATCTACAGGATGTCTCATAACATCGTCATCCAATTGTATGTCCTTATGCCACCTCATGTCACTTGCAGTGTGCATCGACATATACAATCGCTGCAACCTGGGCTTTAATGGGAGATAACGCATAACTTTGTGTAGATTCTTGGTTGTTCTATTCTGAAAGGTCATTTTAAACCACGACTCATTACATCAAGGCATTTATCCAATGATTTATTCTCTTTGTAGAACAAAATGCAATTATTTTTACACATGAATTTTTTCATATCCCAATCCAAGACCACTCAGCACTTTCTTTGCACTTTTAAGATCTTTAAGAAGGCAACTATCATTTGGAAGCATCCTCTTGAAAACCCCTAAAAAGTAATCAAAACACTGGTTCGACACATGAAACTTTATTTTGCCATGCATCAACTCAACAATGGTCGTGAGCACCGAAAATCCTTCGTAACCAGGGTACAATTCCTGCTTGGCACTTTTTAATAGTTTTTCATATTTTTCGAATGTTTCATTGTCCATGGTGGGAGGGACATCATCTTCCACTTCCTCATTCGTATTCAAACTAGTGGTTGGAAAAACATCATTGATAATGTCCATAATTTGGTCATTTGGGTCCACAACAGATTCAACTATATCCACTGCTCAGGTAATGTGGGAGAATGAAGCATACTGCATTTGTTCTCCATGATGATTCCACATAGTATAGGTTTCCATCATCCCATTTCTGACTAAATGATATCGAACAATTTCAAAATATCCAATCATTAAGTTGTTATACTTTTTACAAAGACACCGAATTTGAGTTGAATCACGTTTGTTTGCAATTGCGAAATCAATGAACTGATTTATTCCATCCAAATAATCATCAACACATCTGTTAGGATTATGTATTCACTATTCGTCCATTTCACCAGCAAACAAAAAAAAAATTACAAGGGTTACAACAACTTCAATTATGACATGCCACATTATGTCTCCGGTATGAGTCCTATCTCATTCGAGAATGCACAATTACGTGCTGTAATTTACGGTTCCAACACATTAGAGTTCGATCGTGGGAAAATTTTGGCAGCATTTCCTTGTAGTATTTCAAGTGCACGACATAGATACAAAAAACTACAATGCACCCGAAGAATACAAAGAGATGCTACCACATTTTCCACGTTCAAATTCTAATGCGTGAATCGCAAAATACAACATGTAACTGTGCATTCTCAAACTATCCAAAATTTTGGGAGAATTCAAGAATTAATTGGACCGCAGTCACGCTTTCGCATCTATTTGCGAAATCCAACTAATTCCCAAACAAGAAACTAAGCTCATATGAACATTGCAAACCATTTTTTGTACATCCATACAAAAATGTTTGCATACAAATACATAAACTCACACCTATAAACTACATACAACATAAGTTAAATGAATGTAAATTAAATAAGTTAATTAAGAAAAATTATACCTCTGAGACTAACGACAATCCCGATAGTTGGAAATTCTAGCAGGTGAAGGGAGTTGCTGCAATTATTTTGCAACTTCTGCCTTCTTGCATTCTGGTTAAGTTTAGTAAAGTGAAAGACTTTGTGCGACGAAAGCATCGTCGCGCAAAACCTTGCGCTTCAACTTTTTGGTGTCATCCAACTATGCTTTGCCATGTTTTTATAACACATTGCGCGACGAAACATAGTTCGTCGCGCATTACTTTTTTTTTTTTAATGTTCATTTTAAAAAAAAATTATTTTTTCATTCACTCTTCTAATTTTTTCAAACCACATAAATACTTAATAAATCAAACTTATTTCATTATACCATTTGTGCATAATTAATTAATATACATATTTATTAAAATGCATTAATTTTAGGGAGCTTTAATGAAAAGGGTTTGGGCCAACAAATATTTAAGTAAAAACTATCCTAAAATGTTATTTAACCAAAATGGCTCAAAGTTTAATAAAAAATCATCAAAAACTATTGTTTACCTTTTTCATGCCCTTATCCTCATCTTCCTCATCCTCATCCTCTTATTTGCACCACGAACAATTTATAGTGTTAGTATTTTATTCCAATCAAATCCAATAAGGACCTACGGTCCTGGTGATGTACGAACATGTCAGACGTCTGTAAATAGGGAAAAAAAAGAACCAAAACATAAAACTATTTCTTGAGAACCCAAAACATAACACTGTTTTTGGAAAAAAAAAAATCAGATACAATGTTTGTTTTTTCTGTGCACAAACAAACACTGTATCTAAAAAGACAAAAACCAAAATCCAGAAATAGTGACTTAAATTCCAGAAACAGTGACTTAGATTCCAGAAACAGTCTATGTTTTAACCTTTGATTGTTTCTTTTCTTTCATGCATTAGTTGATTATATTTAATAAACAAGATGTTTATTTTGCTTTAAATCCAAATACAATGAATTTCACTATTTCTTTTCTAGCTTACATTTAAGAAACAATGTATCTATTTCATTTGGATCCAGAAACAGTGACTTAGATTCCAGAAATAGTAACTTAGATTCCAGAAATAGTGTTACTTAAAATCTAGAAACAATATATTTTTACAGTCCAGAAACAGTGACCCGTCGTTATTATTGAATTAAATGCAGATCTCAAATTTATTTTCTGGAGAAACAAACGATGAACTCCACTAACGAAGAAAAATTGAAAACAATACCTCAAATACTTTATGAATAATAACAACGATCACATTTCAACGAAATAATACAAAATATAAATTAAATAGCATGAAGATCTATATTTTTGCTTGAAAGAAAAAGAAGAAGGTCTGCAAAACAACGAAGAACTCCATTAACGACGAAAATCTGGAACTCAACCTAAAAAAGTTAGGGGTAAAATTAACAAAATCATAATTTATTATAGTTAGGCCATTTTTAGTTGGATTACTTTAATATGGGCCTTGTACTAATCATTAAACAAAACTTATAACATGTTTTTTTTTTTATATTAAAACTAAAATTTTTCAAGCCATTTTTATTAGTTTTCCTTTAATTTTATTCATAATAAACATTAAGTACATATTTAATTAAACTCTTCTTACTAAAAAAACTTAAAATTCAGATCTAATTATTAAATAAGCAATACAAAAAAACAAAAAAAAACCTTATTCTACTTATCCGCCAGTAGTTCTGGTTCTTGCTATAGTTCTATCGTACGTTGATTATCAAACTTCCACTCTCAGAAATGTAACTTGAACCTGTTGTCGATAGCCTTCATCATATTTGGGTCACTTTTGTCAATGTTCCAATTGGGATGTCTTGCAAAAATTAATAAATTAAAAGCTCACTATTATATTATATTTAACAAACATTATTATTTAACTAATAAAATTAACACATACTGTTAGCTCATCAATCATGTGCATCTTTAGCTCCTCAGGGGTGGCTCTCCAAGACTCCCAATCCACAATACATTTGGTACGCACCAATGCTCCAACGTCGGACCAAAAGCTGGCACGCTGTTCTGACTTCACAACCCCTATTACTTTGTCAGTAGTGATTCGGTAACGACTGTGACCATAAGTGTGTTGGACCCATACCGCAGCAAATTTCTTCTTGTCTATCCACAAAATATATTTTCATAATATTGAAGATAAATAAAAAATTTATATCAAATGCAAAATTTACAACAGAAACCTTTCCGGAACCTTCGCCATCCGTTGTCTTTGACGAACAAGCATCATTGTCGGCCATCGTACCAACAATCAAAGAACAAACTGATTATAATCTGTAGACTTGGTAAGCGTTTCTGAAACAAATTGTGAAGAATGAGGAGAGCATAAGCGCATATTTATAGGATGGTTAGGGACTTTGCGCGACGAAGACTTTGTTACGCAAACATCTGCACTAAATATGGTATTGATTTCTCTTATTCAAATGCACCAAATATGCTGACCTAAAACTGAACACCATTTGTGCGACGAAGGCTTTGTCGCGCAAGGTTTTACACATCGACAGCCTTTGTCGCGCAAGCTTTTGTACAACAACAACTTTTGTTGCGCAAACGTTTTAGTGATGAACGTGATCGATTGTAATTATGAAGTTTACGTAAACATAGATATCTATGTTTACGTAAACTTCATAATTACAAACAAATTTTCAGTTGTAATATTTATTCTAAAAATAATAAAAACCTTAAATAAATTGATATTATATTTCATTCAATTATTTAAAAAACCAAACAGGAATTAAAGCCTAATTAAGTACAAATACATAACTTATAAAAAACCTTAAATTTAAATATTGTCCTAAAAAACATAGATTTAACATTACTATTTTGAGGGTCATCCATTCCGCTCGACATTATAACGTCACCGCTTGTAACCTCCCTTTAGTGCCGCCTCCATCAACTCTTCGTTTGTATCATCATCAAGAGTATACTTACACTGTTACACATATATGCAAATAATTAATTCCAACATATAACAACAAATTTCACAAAATTAATTATTGATCCACCAACAGTAGACTAACTACTAATTCATCCATCACCGCATTTTTCACATTCTCAGGCACATATTTCCAAGAACACCACTCAGTAGTAGGACAATTATTCCGCATGGCTACACCAATCGCATGCGCAAACTCCACATGTTTGTTGCCTCAAATCATACGGGTTGGCATACACACTCTAATCCTTGTTCTTATCCTCCATCCCAGCATGAACAGATTTGTGAAGAATAAGGAGAACATAATTGTGAAGAATAAGGAGATCATAAGCGTATATTTATAAGAAGGTTAGGGCCTTTGCGCAACGAAGGCTTTGTGGCGCAAGTTACAGTCAATTTTGAGTCACAACATTCGTTGCATGTGAATCAGAGAAGAATCTACACTGTATTTAGTGTGGGTCCTTGCGCGACGAAGCCTTTGTCGCACAAGTGTTCCTTTGATTGCCATGCGTTGAATGCTCTGGCCCAAAAACTGAACGAGCTTTGCGCGACAAAGACTTTGCCGCGCAAAGGTTCCATGGGAAAATCTTCGTTGCGCGTTTATTTTCACGCCAAAAAAAAAATACCCGCAGTTTTCTTACTCACTTTGCGCGAAGAACATCTTTTTTTCGTTGTGCAAACATTGTTGTGTAACGAAGTTCTTTGTTGCACAAAGTTCACCAACCTTGCGCTATGAAGATATTATTTTTGTTGCACAAAACGTCCTTGCGCGACGGATTTTGCTTTGTCGCACAAATAGTTTTTCCTACTAGTGAGTGATCTATGATTAGCGATCTCTGTTGTCCCTGGTTGAGTGATTCTCAAATTATTTATTTCCTGTCCCTTTGAGACCCTTGGCTTACCCTACGTCAATTCCCTAACACAAGGTTTAGGGTTGAAATCATTCTCCTTAGTATAACTTGTATATAAAAGTCGAAAAAAAAAAACTAAAATCTTAATACAAGATTATACTTTGTACATATTAAAAAATTTGTTATTATTTTAAACGTTGCCGTACACGATGTGTGTAAATTTCTCTTTATCAAATTCAATTAGAAGTAATGCAAGATTGCAAGATTACAAGATTACAAGATTGCAAAGTACCAAAGAGTATACCATAGTTAACATTATTGGCAAAATATGTTGTTACCAATGCAGTTTTGACACAACAATTGGGCACGACATTGAAATAACCAATTGGCTGATAATTTATTTGATCGGGCATGAAATCAAAAAGACTTTTAGGATTACAAGGTGTGCGATATGAGCTAAGTAGGGGTAATCTTCGATACACAATTGAAAAACAAGCAATCTATTTCCGAACTCAATACGGCAAGAGATATTTTAGTGTGTCGGAACACGGGCATATACATTATATATCTTTATATAAGTAGAGAGACATTTTAAAGAAAAAAATTTTCTCGACTAATATAATAACATATAATATTTTGTCAATATTGAAAAATCTTTTCAATAAAAAAAGACTCATTGTAACAAATTTTCAATGCAGAACAACTTCTCTCGTAACTTACACCACACGCCGACCATGCATGATACAATAATATATGTACAAGAGGTTGTTATTCCATTCACAATAAGAATCGATGTATCACTATTTAGATCAAAATTACTATACCTCTAAATAAATATTTTGGTCTTAAATTCGTATGTGCCAAGTCTAAGACCTTTTCAAATCAAATGAAGGACAAATCTTGCTAAATTAACAAAGTGTTAAGTGAAGTTTTCTTTATAGTGATGATTTAAGGCTTAACACGAATGGTTAATAAAATAAGAGATCCCGCGTAATAATTATTTGCAAGTTATTGACCAAAGAATATAGCACTTGGAAATAGCATGACTGAGGACTCTAATTTTATCGTCTTGCCATTCCTCTAGCTGGTAGTGACGTGGCAATTGGTAGCTGTGGGGCCTTCAGGTCTGGGAAAACAGTGCCATTCGTGCGGCGTGTCAACATCATAATTGAAGTAGATTCCATTCGCCATTTTCTTATTCACCACGTGCACTGCAATCCCCAGGAATATTAACCCCGCTGTCCCCTCATCCTTTTTCATCTTCTTATTTTCTTTTGGTTAAGTTCAATTTAACAATTTTCCTGGTTTAAAATATTAGTTAAATTTATCACTTAATATTATAGTTTAATAATATTTTTTTATTTGTAAATGAAAGATTTTAAGTTTGATTATCTCCAAATACGAATTTGAACTACTTTATTACTATCAAATTCTTAGGCCAAGTTCATCAATTTTCCTTTACGGTAAAAAATATCATTTGTTAAAAATATACTAATTAAAGTTAAAAGACAAAGCTGATTTTTTTTTTAATTTAACATTCTTCTTGATAGTGGGCTAGATGTGCGAATCTACTTTTTACACAATATTTTACGATACATGAAAATACTTATAGCAATTGATTATACGTGAAAAGTTCTTTATTTATAACGGTTTAGCAAGAGTCAAAATTCTTTCTTGACTATCATTTTTCACTTGTGAAAATACTATTGCCTTTGTTATAAGTGTGAATCATGTGTGAAATTTCTCTCTCAATCATATTGAGACCATTTTTCTTTGCATAAAACTTTTTTTTTAACAAGCGTTTGACGTGCATTGTAAGTTTTTTCAGACCAGAGTAAGATGTCTCTGGTCATCTTGGCGAACTCTATACCATGGTCTGCTCTCTTTAATCGTCAAAGCGAAACTGTCAAAGCTAATTGTTTACTAAGAAAAAGTTACTGCCAAAGCTTAAAATTTCTCTCTCTTATTGGAATTTACTTGAAAATGAATTCTACTATTCCAAAATTCTAGTAGTCAATTTATCCTTAAGTATCTGTGGTGTTTTGCAGAAAGTCATTTCCTTTCCTATGTTCTCATCCCTCTCTTTTTCGTCAGCCACATTCTCTCTCAATGGTTACTGGCTAAGGTAAATTTAGTTATATTGTTTAAAAAAAAATTTGCAAGCATAAATTTTTTTGTTTTAAAGATTTTTTTAATCAAAATATAATGTAAATTTTAAAAGATTAAAACTCAGTGGAGGTTAGAATAAAACTATTATGAAGTTTTTTTTTTTACACAATCGATAGAAAAAGAAACTGAACATAGAACCTCGAGTGCATTAGAGCCTTGTAAAAATTTCGAAACATTTGAAGAGAGGTGGTCTAATGAACACAAAATCTAATGGGGCGCAAGTAAAGTACATAATGTAACATTTCGCATCCCATGAAATGAAACATGCATGCATTCAGTTCAGTATTTCTTTAACTATCCCTAAAAAGTTTTAAGACAAAGTTTAGACAGGTGTGTACGTTATTGGTGTTCTCTTTTAAGGGTTAGTTGAATCCCTACTGTACATCATATATATATATATATATATCCCAAAAGGCAATTAATTTATCTTCTATTCATTCGTAACCTTTCTTGTCGCCAACATATCCTTCTGCACTTTATTTCCATGCCCAAGTGGCCAACAAATATAAATGATCACAAACTCATTCCGCCATTGTCTTAACGATTGCCAATGAGGTCCATATGGCTCCATTGCCATGCACAAACTCCTTCTAATGACGTCCACAAGTGTCATACTTAGCTATTTACATATAAGGAGTTGAACTGTTCTCTGTATTGTTAATTGAAATTTCGATGTCCGTGAAATAGTGTTTCCAAGTTAGAAACTTTCACCATTATCCGGTCATAAACCGGTCATGCACGTGTGCTGGCATAGCTCCAATGTCTGCATATACACAACTTAAGATTTTAACTAGTACAAATTAGAAACAAACAATTACATCCTTGCTAAACTTTATATCCCTTATTACATGATCATCCCAAAAATAAAATTGATCAAAACCGAATTGAAAAAAGGGGAGCTGGAAAGGGAAGGTATATACTTAAAGTTAGGGTGTCATGATTAAGTTAGGGATGTAGGGCCTAATCGCACGTCTACATGTTTGTAGCTGTGGGTGACAAAGCAAAAGAGATCATGATTAATATAAGATTAGTTAATTAATATACACTGTATTGCTCAGACAAACCGTGACTCCATACCTTAAACAAATAAAATTAAGAGAAGGGAAGGAGGACATTTTCGAACGTTTGTGCTTACCTGGGCAGCAAGTGTTGCGTTCCAATGTCATGATCTCTTGTTTCATTCAGTTTCGAATATGCTTCATTTCTTTTCTTCTATATCTTTATGCTTCTTGCACGTACGGTTTGGGATTATCTATAGATTATGCCCACTGAATCCAAGAACCACATTGGCAGATTCCACCAAATATGTTTAACGTTCAATAAATTGATCACACTAATTAATTGAATCTGATTAAAAATGTTCTCCCATTTGTGCAACTTCCTACTAATTAAACTATTGAATACATATATATATATATATATATATATGTATATGTATATGTATATACTCGTGTCTCCCATTTCTATGAATTAAGGGGCCAGCAGTTCCCTAACCTGGGCTGATTACTTTAAGTAATTCTTCTCCAGCTAATTAAATAGCTAGTTAGTGATGTGAGCTTGTCTCATGACCACAATTTTGTCGGGGGCAAGAGTTAATTAGTTCAAATGTAAATACAATCCCTTCGCGGGTCCAAAATTTACCTTCAGTGCAATGTTTTTGGAACCCAATTTAGTATAATTTTCTCCCCTGTAACTCCACTTTTTCACTATCTCTTTTGTAACTCAAATAATTATGTTCCACATTGCTTATATCTCGTGAAACATCCATTTAGGTTCTCTCATGTGACATGAGCGACCCCCAATTATTGTTGATGTGATTATCAGATTATTGCCACATGCATCAACTTAAAAAATATAATTTAATATACCTGACATCTATATAATTAGAGTGGTGGGTTTCAAACGTGTCGCTACAAGTCACATAAGCAAACCTAACGGATATTTCAAGAACTTAGTTGTATGAGGAAAAAATTGAAATTAGAATTGAGTTTTAAGGGCCCATTGAAAAAAATTGGGAACTTTAACGAAAAAATCTTAGTATTGTTCACTTTAACGAAAAATCAAATTTTTACACTAAAAAATCAATCCTGGTACTATTCACTTTACCCTTTATTTTGTCAATTTCGTTAAAACTCAAAGTTTTCAAACTCTTTTTATTAGTTTTCCTAAAAAATAAACCACATTTGTTGGAAGTACATATATTTCTACCCAACTATAAAAAATGAAACTAAAGTTGATCTGTTCAACAAAAGGATAGAAATGAGTTTGGTTTGTGGTAACTAGCTCCTTTTGTCGTATAAGGATGTAGATGTACAGTGGAATCAAATATGAGACTGCATAGAAATTTAAGATGGAAGGTAAAGGGGAAAAAATAATGAAGTATGTACCCCATTAAGGGAACCTAAAGCTATTAATTATTGATTATTTTATAATCAACTCCACTCTCCCTATAGTGTTTATAAACGTATGGTGATAAATAATGCTGAGCACAAACTATAAGCTAACAGAGCAGATATCACCAAAAAACCCTAAATTAAAACATTAATTGAAATCATGACTGGTTCTGGTTCTCCTTGCGGAGCCTGCAAGTTCTTGAGAAGAAAATGTGTAAGAGGGTGTATTTTTGCACCTTACTTCTGCCATGAACAAGGTGCTACCCATTTCTCGGCCATCCACAAGGTTTTTGGCGCAAGCAATGCGTCGAAGCTGCTTGCTCACCTTCCGGTGGGTGATCGTTGTGAAGCCGCCATGACAATATCATATGAAGCTCAAGCCAGGCTTCAAGATCCCATTTATGGTTGTGTTTCTCATATTTTTTCTCTCCAACAGCAGGTTTGTATCGTTTGACCAGCTCGAACTTGTGGATAACAATAGAAAACCTAATTCTGTTTAATTACCTTACAGATATTATATATCCAATTGATTGATGAATATATGCTTTTGCTTTGAAATCTTCAGGTGGTCAGCTTACAAGCACAATTAGATTCCCTCAAGGATCAAGCAGCTCAAAGCTTTCTCAAGGGCTCTGCTGTAGCAAACCCTAATGAGAAATTTTATGGGAAAGCTCCTTCTCATACAGAAGTTCATAGTTGGTTCCATGAGCTAGAAAGTTCTTCAAACACTTTTCCACAATTCAATTCAAATCAAACCAATGATGCTGGAACCACATCATACTATGAGAATGGAATGATGAACTCAAATAACTCTGTTAATGGGAGTCATGAAAATTCAGTGAATATCCCAGATGAAAATGTCTCCTCATATGGCAGCTTTGAAGAGGGCACTTCTCATTCCATGTCTTCTTTTGACGTGCAAACCAATTTCAACAAGCAATGGGGTTTTCATGATGCTAATGAGCTTCAATCAGTGGCTTTCAGCTACATTGACCAGCATTCATGAATCATGATAAGGTGACCGGTGATGAGTATACCGATGCACGAGTTCTATTATCTCATCAGTTAAATTTACTTTCTCAGTTTTGAATTGCAGCCCTGCATACTTTGAAACATGCACTTTAAATGTTGTTGCTATGGTTAAGTTAGGAAGTATAATGAACCCTAGAAATGTTCATACAAGTGGAAACCCTACCTAGCTACCATAGATATGTTTAAGCTAGTGTAATTTTTTTATATTAGTAAAATAATATAAGGTCATTTCTCTAATCGATCTCTGACAGAACTAGATAGATCTCATGAATTCTGATTGACCTAATTTACTTTGTTTATTGGACCTCATGTAGACCTAAATTTTTTACCTAGTTTTTCTTTGTTAATACTGCCTTTCATAAGAAAACCTAGTATGTGGCATTTCACAAATTATTTATCTTTGGGTTCTATTGGTCAATTATTTGATCTCAAGTGAAAGATATACTGATTTGAAGGCCTACTGGACAAATCTAATGACCAGAGCTAATTAGCTTATAAAGAATATTCCGTCTACAATAGAATTGCTTTAACAATGAGATCAAAGAGAAATTTAATGTTTGAAGATTTACTAGGTGCAACCAGGTTCAGCTAGCTAGTTTAATTCTTTATTCGCACTGAATGTTTAAGCATCGAATTAATTTCCTATATTGCTATATACTTATATATATATATATTAGACCATTTATTTATTTATTTTTCTTTTCTTGAATAATTTTTCAGAAAAATATATGATTGAAGTACTTGGTGACGTTCATAGTTAGTTTCCCTTAATCCTTGTATAAATCTTGATATATATAATATGTATGTACTATATATATAACATATTACACCACCTGTCTACCTGTTTTCATTCTTGAATAATTTCTAAGAAAATTATAGATGATTGAATAATTACCTGGTGAAGTTAATTCATGAAAGGATAACATCTAAATCTGCAGCTTATCTCATATTTGGAATAGGTTGGTGCTATCCACATCCCATTTTTACATCCCACACACCTCTTATTAATTTTCATCTTTTGATCTTCTTTAATTCATTCAATTCGACGATAAAAAACTAAGAGGTGTCTGTCCTTGGAACTTGGGAGGAAACCTGAAAATTTCTCCCAACTCTGGTCTTCCAACCCTTCTGTTTATTTCCTTTTTTTCAAAATTTTATCTTTCCCAGATTTTGTTTCATGATTTCTTGAAAAACATGCAAATAGAGATATCTGAATACCACATTTGGTACAGCAGAAAACTGAGAAATCAATTGATATTTGTATCTTCCTGACAAATGCAGCTTAATTAAACTATTATTAACTTTGTCAAGAATGATGCTTTGTTCTTTGTGTGAAAATTTTCCAGTGTAGTAGACTGTGCATACACACACACACACACACACACACACATGCATGCATGCATGCATGCTTTCTCTGATTCTGACATATAATTATACGCAGTGTGCTCATCAATGCAAATGTTTTTGGGCCTAAAGTTAAACTGCATGCTTATGAGTTTTTGGCTAAGATCAAACCCTATCTATCTATCTATCTATCTATATATTAATTCTAGTGAAAGGATTTCATGTATATCTGCAGCATTTTCATTAATATTTCCTAACAATAACGAATTAAGTTAGAAATGTGATGCCACTTAGTACTACGGTCTAGTGGTATTCCTCTTCACTTGTAAGTAAGAGGTCTTCGGTTTGATTCTCACCAAATGCGAGTTTGAACCACATTATACTAGCCTATTGTGAGGCTAAGCTCATCCCCTCCCCTTTAGTGTAGATAATATCGTTTATTCCAAAACAAAAAAAAAGTTAGAAATGTGATGGCTAATGAGTATTTTGCTGTGATCATCATGATTCGTAGCTAGTAATGGGATCAAACCCCTAGCTATCTTCAGACCAAACAAAAACCCTGGCTGTCTATATATAAGTAACTATTATTTTAGCCACTTTATCATATCAAACATAATGAGATGCAGATTCCATTACCCCAAATTTGATGGGTTACAAAACTCCGTTGATTTATAGTACTGGTGCTTATTGATTGCTTAATCAGGAGTGCCCTAATCCTTCCATAAAAAGGGGAACTGGTTTTGCACTATTAAATTCTTGCTTAAGTCCAAGAACCATTACGATTACAGTTAAAAAGAAATAATTGCGCGTACGCTGTACATTCTTTTAGGGCGTGCATTATCCATGATTCAGAAGTTCAGCCAATTACTTTAGCTATAGGTAGTTGTCAATATTTTCAGCCAGACTATAATGTAAGTGAGCGGTACCTAATTTATAAATTTTGGGTTGTTTGTATGCGTACTTCTCCTGATCGTTGAGGGCCAGTTTCTTGTGCTTTTGGCATTCATATGTAAATATGACATGTTTCGGTGTTTCGGGCACACAAAACTAGTTACAATTAACAACCATTTGAAGTCAAAACGAAAATTAGTGCTGCATTATGATTCTCGAGGGTTTAGGGTTAGGGTTCATGGCTTACCCTTGAAGAAGCCAAAAGTAAAAAGTAAACAGAAAAACTAGTCTTGCTTTCTTCGGTTGAAAGTTAAAACTCCCAACTAAGTTGGACCACACTCCTTAATTGGTATACAGACCCAACTCTATGGGCACTTTTGTATTTGTGAAACCCTAAGTAAGTCATGGTAAAAGCCCACAAACGCATCAAATCCATTCAGGTCCACCTGACAACTTTGAGGAAAAATAAAATAAACTATTTCAAGGATGCAAACCACCTTGTCAAAATATACAAATGAAATGTTTTGTTAGTAGTAGAAAAGAAAAAGGTAAATTATATTTTACATTTTCAGGTTTGGGATCGATTTCAATTTTTTATAACATCTTTAAAACATTTCAATTTCATACATTTATTTATCATTTTATTTCAATTTCATACATCCGTCAGAAAATTTGTTAATAAACCGTTAAGTGATGATGTGGCTGCCAAAATTGTGCCATGTAGAAAAAAATAATTTTTTATACATTTAAAATATTATAATAACTTATCCTATTATAAAAAAAAAAATTAAAAAAAAATTAAAAAACCCATCTTCTTCCCTAGCACACCCATCCCACCTGCAACCCCCCCACCGCACCCCACCCCACCCCACCCCACCCCACCCAAAACCTACCCGCAACCCAAAACGCACCCTCGGGCATCAGAACACCATGTCCTGGGAGGACGAAATTGTTATGCACGATGTCACCCATGCGGCCCTCGTCGTCTCCGACCGCGTTGGCCGTGAAGTCGCATCGCAACTCGATCTTGAAAAAGCCCTAGAAGCTTCTCGATACGCTAGTGTGCAGGTGTCTGTGGGTGGGGTTTTGATTTGGGATCGGATTTTCAAATTCGGTATGCAGGTGTTTGTGGGTGGGGTGGGGTGGGAGATGGGTTTTTGGATGGTTTGTGGGGTGGGGGGGGGAAGGGTTGCGAGGGAGGGTGGGGGGGGGGGGGGGGGGATTCAAGTAGGGTGGGGTGGGTGTGCTCGGGAAAGAAGATGGTTTCTTTCTTTTATTTTTATTTTTATTTTTAATAGGATAAATTATTATAATATTTTAAATTCATAAAAAAAAATTGACACGTGGTACAAATTTGACAGCCACGTTATCACTTAACGGATTTTCTAATAGATGTATGAAATTGAAATAAAATGATAATTAAGTGTATGAAATTGAAATGTTTTAAAGATGTTGTAAGGAATTGAAATTGACCCCAAACCTGAGGGGCTAAAATGTAATTTACTGAAAAGAAAACCATCCATGGCTGGTTTTTTTAAGCTTAAAAGAATGTGTATAAGGTTTCACTCATGCGGTTAAAAATATTTATTTTTGCATTTAGGATTTTATGTTTTGATTCTCTTCAGGAAAACTAATGAAAATGGCTTGAAAACTTTGAGTTTTAATGATAATGACAAAATAAAGGGTAAAGTGAATAGTACCAGAATTGACTTTTTAGTGTAAAAATATGATTTTTCGTTAAAGTGAACAGTACCGGGTGCTTTTCGTTAAAATTCCCTTTTTAATATTGTTGGTGTTAAAAAAAATAAAAATAAAAATAAAAATAAAAAAAGCGTGTATTGAAACGTCTACTATTGTGCATTTAGAAAATCATTTTAACCAAATTTTATGAGTGAACCCATCAAGTTTTGTTACAACAAAATCATTGCCAAACTACATGAAAGGATTGTAACACGAAACGAACATATTGATGAGTTTGATTCATTTGTTTACAATGAGAAGACAAAATTATCATGCACATTATAACTGAACTTTAACTAAACTTTAGTGAACTATACAAAAGTACACTTAAAAAGTTCAAACAAACCCTCCAAAGTATGCAGCAAAAGTTGGCCATTTTCACACAAGACGCAGCTCAGCACAAAGCTCAATGATCTAATTAAATCCCATTTTCTTTCTTCTGCGGCCAAACTTCTTTTCTTCTTCTTCGTCCCTTCTATCTTTTTCTTTGTTTCAATTCAATAATGCATTTCTTTAAGCAGAGCGGCACGCACTTGGTGTAAAGACAATTAGACAGAGCCCCACGTCCAGTTTCTGTCACTGATCCCTAAGATCGGACGGCTTACATTGCACGTGTGCGCATCCATAGTCAATAGTCAAATTTTGGTATTTTTAAACCCTAGAGGCAATGTCCCCTCGTGCTTTTCTTACTCAATTCCATTTTCTATTTAAAATATTATCCCATTTTAAATCCGAAATATTTTAAAGGTTATCAATATATTAGCCTTGACCAACCACTCCAAGCACTGTATTTTTTCAAGTTGGGTTGGATTTTTTCGCAAAATGTTTGAGTGTAAATAAAATAATCATTCAATATAAGTTGTAATTTTATTTTATTAAGTTTTCGATGAGGGATTGCATTTTTAAACAGGAAATACACTTGTTCAAGAATTAAAAAGAGCAAATTTCGGTCATGATGCTATGACCAAATTTTCTGGCCAATTTGACACTAGTAGTCGTTGGAGCATTGTCGAATTTTGTTGGTTATAAAATGATACGCCCCGATCCCGATATACGAGGGACATCGGGATGGTCACGTATTAGCCGACATTCAAGGGTGACGCAAGTCATTTAATGAATGCATATGCTGAGAACATGCATATAAATTTCGCGCATAACTACGCAAAGTAATATTCAAATACAAGCTACTAAAATAAAATAATAATATTCAACTACCAACAATGAAAACATAGTGATAATGCATGACATATTTAGAGCATACATCTCATTCAGAATACAAGCGGAATGTGCTATTACAAGTAATGTCAAGGCAGAGAGGATGGTACAAAATCACTGGTAGGGGAATGCCTCGTAGCTCAGATCGTAAGCCTTGTTCCTATGTCCTAAGGGGGCGCAAAACAAACATGAGTGGACCAAGTTGATATATATATATATATATATATAATACTAAAATAGTTATTCAATAACGTACTAACCTCCAAAGTTTTATGAAAACTAATAGCATAATATGTGATAGGTTTCTCCGAAAACCCTAGTATGCCATTAAACCTTTCATAAAACTTATATAGTATATAGTGTGCTACATAGTGGTATCATAATCGACCCGTATGCCCCTACATCACCCAACTTGTTGGCCAAATATAATATATCTTCCGACCCGTAGGCCTCTACATCACCCAACCTGTAGGCCAATATAATATCTTCTGACCCATAGGCCCCTACATCACCCAACTCGTAGGCCAATATAATATCTTTCGACCCATAGGTCAATAAGTATCATCGCCCGTAGGCTGAGCAGTGACCACTAGATAAGCACAAAACCTTGAATATAATCTTTCCAACATACGTACATATATATATATATATATATATATACAGGGAGCTTAAGGGGAGGGATCCCCATTTTTTTTTAAAAAATGGGGACACGCTCCCCACCGTTAGATTGACTTTAATGAAATTGTGTGGTTGAGATTAAAACACAGGCCATAGAATCTCAACCACAGGATTTCATTTAATTCAAATCCAACGGTGGGGAGCGTGTCCCCATTTTTTTGAAAAAATGGGGATCCCTCCCCTTAAGCAATTCCTATATATATATATATATATATATATATATATATATATATATATATATATATATATATATCTCAAAACATCTTCATAGTATATAGTCATCCATCATATATAGTGTAAAAACATGTTCATAAGTAGTATATAGTCATCCATCATATATACTACAAAGAACATAAATTCAATAAAGTATGGTATTCCAAAATATTCTTAGTAAAGCATGATAATCATAAAGTGTAAATCTAATTTACTCATAAAATGTTTCGTAAAACGTAACCATTAAATCATGCTTTTCATGTATGCATTTCTACTATTAAAACATGCATTTTAGAAGGGGTCCACTCACAGATACTCCGTCGTCGAAGAGCCGTGTGAAATAAAAAGAATAGAATCGTTGCTAATAATCGTACCTAAGCACATAAATTTTCCAATTAATAAAATTATATCATAACGATTGAATTTCGAGAAACGAACATCATAAATGGATTCAGGACATCAAAAAACATGAAAGAGGACCTCGAGAACCCCCATGCACGGCCTGGGCTCCTAAGATCCGTTTAGGTTGGGCCGGATTCGGGTTTGGGCTTAGGCCAAAGGGTTTCTAGGCTTAAAGGGTTTAGGCCTTATGGGCCTAAGGTCAACAAGTCGAAGGCCCGATTCTCACAGCCCAAAGGCTTGGGGTCCAAAGCTTCGGCCTAGGGTTTTTGGGTTAAGGGTTTACTGTGTTAGGCTCAGGGTTAAACGGGCAGAGGGCCCTAGTTGGCATGGCCCGAAGGCCTAGCTTTAAGGGGTTTGGGCCGAAGGTTTAATGGGCCAAAGGCCCGAGCTGTCGTGACCCTAAGGACCTGGGTTAAATGGGTTTGGGGATTTTGGTTTTCAGGTTTGGGTCAAAATGACCCGATTCCATCGAGAATGAAGCCCGGAGCCTCCCAAGCTCTGGGTGACACCGTCTTACCATTCTACCCTATGATCCTCCTACTAAAATGAAGATACGAGGGATGAAAAGAGATTCGTACCTGTAATACACCGTGAAGTGGCTGGAGTCGGCTGGATTCTGGGCTAGAACACTATGGGCTCGCCAGACCTGGGTTCTCGGTTTCTATGTGCTTCATATAGATGAGGGATAGGGAGAGAAGATCCACCACAGTGATGGTGGTGCTGTTAAGTTTCCCTAGGTATGGCTGTTTAGGGTGTGTGGGTGGGTGTGTCGCCGGGAATGAGAGAAGAGTGAGAGAGAGAATGAGCTGAGAGTTGACTCGGGGGAGAATGAATGAGATAATGAAAGAAAGGGATAAGGGTCTGCCACGTGACAGGCAGAGAGAGAAGGAGAACTTGAGAGAAAATCTAAAAAGTAAACCAGATTGGGTAAGGATAAGGGATAAGATCGTAATTTCATTATTTCTGTTAAAACGAAATTACATATTTTGGGATGTGGTTTTACAATCTACCCCCTTAAAAGAATTTCATCCTAGAAATTACAACCTCAAATAAATAAATACGGGTACTGGCTCCTCATTAGTTCCTTTGTTTCGCATGTCGCTTCCTCGATTGCATTGTTTCTCCACAACACTTTTACCAAAAGGATGACTTTGTTCCCCAGTGTTTTATCTTGTCGATCAATGATCGCCACTGGTTCCTCGACATAACTCGCATCCTAATTCACTTCTAATGGTTCCGGCTAAATGACGTGAGAATGATCTAATACATATTTCTGAAACATGGAAACATAAAATACGTTATGAATTTGCTACATCTCTGGTGGTAGCTCCAACCTATAAGCAACCGTACCAATTCTCTCCTTAATCTGGTAGGGACCAACATTACAGGGACTCAACTTCCCTCACTTACCAAATCAAACCACACCCTTCCAAGGCGACAACTTCAGGAATACAAAATCATCAATCTTATACTCTTGATCCCTGGAATGTCAATCCCCAATGCTCTTCTGTCTGTCTTGTGCTGCCTTCGGGTTCCTCTTAATCTGCTAGATGTTAGCATTAGTAGTGTCAACGATTTCTAGTCCCACTAACACCCTTTCACCGACCTCTTTCTAACACAACAATGTTCAGCACGCCTTCCCATACAGTACCTCAAATCGTGCTATGCCGATACCGGAGTCATAGCTGTTATTGTAAGCAAACTCAATTAGAGGCAAATAGTTATCCTAACTACCTTTCCACTAAAGAACAAACACTCTCAACATGTCATCCAAGGTCTGAATCATCCTCTCAGATTGACCATCGGTCTATGGCTGATAGGCAGTGCTATACAATAGCTGAGTATCTATGGCATCATTAAATGCTCTCTAAAACCTAGAGGTGAACCTTGGATCTGTGTCTGAAACAATGGTGATGGGTACACTATGAAGTTTGACAATATTGTCGATGAACAACCATGCCAACTTCTCCAATGTGTAGGTTTATCGAACAGGTAAGAAGTGAGCGATTTTAGTGAGTCTGTCCACAATCACCCAAATGCCATCAAACTTTAATTGCATCTTCAGCAAACCATACGCGAAATCCATAGTGATGTTTTCCCAATTCCATGCTGGTATAGGGAGATTTTGCATTAGCCATGCAGGTTTCTGTCTATCTGCCTTCACCTGCTGGTAAATAATACATCTCTTCACATACTCTGTCATATCCCGTTTCATCCCATACCAGTAGTAAAATGAACAGATGGTGTGATATAGTTTGGTACTCCCTGGATGCATGGCATATGTTGAGATGTGAGCTTCATCCAGAATTTCCTTCTTTACCACTCCATTATCCTTAGGCACAAACAACTTGTTTCCCATCACCAAGGCTCTATCTCTTCGGATTTTTAAATCTTGCCTCAACCAGTTTAATACCTGCTCTTTTAGGTTTGTACATTACTCATCAAGCTCCTGAGTTTCCCGAACCATATCCACCAAAACAAGTCTGACTTGGAAGTGTGTTAACAAGGCTCCCTATGAGTCTGGTGTCACGGTAATGCAGCTTTCTCGAAGAGAAAACAGTAGCGAAACATGGATAGATAAAAATAAGGCAAGCTGTCCACGAGATTTCTAGTTAGATGCATCTGCTACTATGTTGGTATGACCAGGATGATACTCAATAGTACAATCGTAGTCACTAATGAGTTCCATCCACCTTCTCTGCCTTAGATTCAACTTTTTCTGAGTGAAGGCATATTTCAAGCTTTTATGATCAGTAAAGATGCGACATATATCGTCGTACAAGTACTATGGCCAAATTTTGAGAGCAAAGACCAATGCTCAAAGCTCCAGATCATGAGTGAGGTAGTTTCTCTCGTGAGTTTTGAGCTGCTTAGAAGCATATGCGATAAATTTCCCATGTTGAATCAGAACACAACCCAATCCCAAGAAAGATGCATCACTGTAAATCTCAAACTCATCGCCATCATCCAAAAAAGCAAAGACAGGAGCCTGAGTAAGACGCTGCTTAAGCTCCTGGAAACTCCGTTCACAATCTTCATCCCACTCGAATTTGACCCCCTTCCGGGTCAACCTAGTAAGAGGCAGGGCAATTGATGAAAAGTTTTATAAAAAACATCGGTAATAGCCTGCTAACCCCAGAAAGCTTCTTACTTCAGTAACATTTCTAAGTTACTCCCACGTAAACATTGCCAAAATCTTCTGAAGGTCCACACTAATTCCCTCAACAGAAACCATATGTCCGAGGAAACTAATTTAGTTTAGCCAAAATTGACCCTTACTGAAGTTTGCATACAGCTGATGTTTTCTCAACCTCTCCAACACTAACTTCAAATGTTTCCTATGCTCAACATTACTTTTGGAGTAGATCAGGATGTCACCAATGAACATAATAACAAACTGATCCAAATACGGTCTGAAAATTCCATTCATCAAATCCCTGAAAGTTGCAGGTGCATTCGTCAACCCAAAAAGAATGACACGGAACTCATACTGTCCATACCTAATATGGAAGGCAATCTTCGGTACATCTTCATTCCGGATCAGTAACTGGTGGTAACCCGAACGAAGGTCGATCTTAAAGAACACCTAAGCATCATTTCGTTGGTTAAACAGATCATCAATATGAGGTAGGGGATAACGGTTCTTCATCGTCACCTGATTCAGTTGCCTATAGTCGATGCCAAGTCTCATCGACCCATTCTTCTTTCTGACAAATAGTACATGAGTGCCTCAGGGAGACATGTTAGGTTGGATGTAGCCCTTATCCACTAGCTCCTGAAGTTGGATCTTTAATTCTCTCAACTCAGCTGGTGCCATTCAGTGTGGGCTAAGGAAATAGGGTTGGTGCCTGGGAGTAAATCAATGGTGAATTCGATTTCCCTCGCAAGTGGTAACCCTGGAAAATTCTCAGGAAATACATCGGTGAATGTATTCACCACTGGCACATCTTTAGCACACAAAGAAGGTTCACCCTGTGTGACCACGTGAGCTAAAAATCCCACACAACCTTTCTATAATAACTTAGTCGTCTAGATGGCAAAAATGATACTATTTGGAAGGATCCGTTGCTCACCCTGAAACGTGATCAACAGTCGTCTAGACCAATTAAATGTCACAAATTTCTCCCTACATCTGGCATAAGCATGGTGCCTGG
Organism: Malus domestica; assembly: GCF_042453785.1. Classification (NCBI taxonomy): domain Eukaryota; kingdom Viridiplantae; phylum Streptophyta; class Magnoliopsida; order Rosales; family Rosaceae; genus Malus; species Malus domestica. The sequence goes on from NC_091665.1 coordinate 32,032,620, forward strand.
ATAGCCAATCCATTCCCAAGATGATATCGAACTCCCAAGTAACATACCAGTGATGACTTTGGGATCCTACTCCACCTCTTACTCAGTCATGGAGTTGATACGCTCATGGACCTAACGTACCGAATCACTGTTACGGCCGCCTCGAGTCCTAGCACCCTAGCTATTGTGGCCTATTCAGTTTCCCTAGGCACGACTGCCTGAAACTGTTCCAGAATATTGTGGCTGCCTCTGAGCAAAAAAATGAAGTACTCTGACTACCGCTTCCACCATAACTCTGAGTAGTCGAATAGTTACCCCCACCTAACTCGAAGTACCCAGGTTATTACTCCCACCGTAACCCGAACCAGAAGCAAAACTATCAGGTAGACATGAAGTAGCACAATCACGGGCCATGTGTCCAAAGCCGCCACATCTGTAACACAAGCTTGGATCAACCTCACTAGGGTTAAAGTGACTGAAAGATCGCCTCGCCGACTCACTGCCTAAGCCATCATTCAACTGCTAACAATGAAAGCATAGTGATAATGCAGGACATGTTTAGAGCATACATCTAATTCAGAATACAAACGGAATGTGCTATTACAAGTAATGTCAAGGCATAGAGGATGGTACGAAATAACTGGTAGGGGAATGCCTCGTAGCTCGGATCATAAGCCTCATTCCTATGTCCTGAATGGGCGCAAAACAAACATGAGTTGACTAAGTTGATATATATATATATATATATATATAATACTAAAATAGTTATTCAATAACGTACTAACCCCTAAAGTTTTATGAAAACTAATAGCATAATATGTGATAGGTTTTTCCAAAAACCCTTGCAAGCCATAAAACCTTTCATAAAACATATATCATATATAGTGTGCTATAGAGTGGTATCATAATCGACCATTAAGCCCCTACATCAACCAACCCATAGGCCAAATATAATATATCTTCTGACCTGAATGCTCCTACATCACCCAACCCCGTAGGCTAATATAATATCTTCCGACCCATAAGCCAGTAAGTATCATCGCCCGTAGGCAGAACAGTGACGACTAGATAAGCACAAAACATTGAATATAATCTTTCTAACATACGTAAATTTATCTCAAAACATCTTCATAATACATAATCATCCATTATATATACTACAAGGAGTGTAAAAACATGTTCATAAGTAGTATATAGTTATCCATCATATATACTATGTTTATACCATATTTAGGGCCTCATATTTAGATCTCGTACAAATACTTGGGGGGACTTAAATGTAATTATGTGATAAAGAAAGGGGCAAATATGTAATAAGTGAGGAGTCCTTATTCTATAAAATGACCCATCACCCTCACAATGAGAGGCCATTTTCTAAGGCCAACTCTTAGGCCTGAAACCCTCTCACATCCCCTCTCATATTACAGAGGCTCTCTCCCTCACTTCTCAGAGAAATACAATACAATCAGTGTGGACATAGTCCAAACTTTGGGATGAACCACGATACATCTTGTGTTATTTACATTACTTGCAGATTCATGGTTGGATTTACGTTGTTCCAAGACCTCCGGTTTTGTGCATCAACATTTGGCGCCGTCTGTGGGAAACGATACGAAAAGTTGTGTCGGTTCTCTTTTTCATTTTTTCACCTTCACCGTGAATCTGCAAAATCACAAAAACCCAAGAAACCAATCCCAACTCTCTTTCTCTCTCTTCAATAAGTCACAGATCTTGGCTATAGTAAAAAAAATAAAAATAAATAAATCAAAACGCTACCTCCCAATTCCCAATTCCTAATTTCCCAATTCCCAATTTCCCAATTATTTCCCAATTTGATTCCTGCAATCTCTTTCTCGATTTCACAGACAGAGATCCAATGGCACCGATGCCTAATACCCGTCCGGACGGGGACGATGAGATCTGCGACCTATCAAACAACCACGGCTTGGAGAGGCAGAAGATTCCAAGGAGGAGAAACCTAAACCGGAACCTGACACAGATCTCATGGCGTTGAATGATCAATCGCCGCTTGTTGAGAAGTCTGAGAAGGAATGATAACAGATAAGACTACTGATCATCAGTTCCTAGTACACTGCCACAATGTCCTTCTGCTATATGATCATATGTATGTTCCTGAGAGAGCAACGCGATTCCAAACTAACCGTCGTCTTACCTAAGTAGTGTGTAAGAAGAGAAGTCGGCGAAGAGATAAAGAAAGAACCTGTACCGAGGCATCAGGCAGCATCCGTGGGGTAAATGGGCCGTCAAGATTCGTGATCCCAGAAAAGAGGTTCGAGACAACTCGGACAACTTAGTTCACGACTCGACCGAGGTGAAGCGACTCAGGGAAGACTTACTGGGTCGGATTCTAGCTCTCGGTTTCCAGCTCCGGGTTAGATTCCAGCTCTCGGTTTCACCCGAAGGCCGGGTTCTGGATTCGGGTTTAGGTTCGACGTCTAGGTTCGGGTTGTATACGAGGGAATGGCTTACTCGTGCATCGGTGTTTGGCAGCACGATCGTGTGGAGATCATCGCCAACGATCAGGGTAATAGGACAACGCCGTCTGTTATGGCTTTTATCGACACCAAAAGTTTGATCGGCGATGCGGCCAAGAACCAGGTCGCGATGAACCCACGATCACGGCTTGCTCCACCCAATTCAAATTTGTTGCTCTCTCTCCATCTCCCTTTCTCTGTCGCTTGATCTCTTTCTGTTTGTTGAAACTGGAAATGGGGGACTAATGCATCATCTTCTCTGAGAAGAAAAATCGACGACTTGTTACCAGTTCCAGAAAGCACACCGCTTTCATATGTTTGTGTTGTGGTTCTTGAAGAAATTAGAGATGAGGGGTCAAGATTTGAGGCCCCCTATCTCTTCTCTCAAGTGTCCACGTTTCCCTGATTCCGATTCCGATGATGCCATTACGATTTTGGGTGATACGATCAAGAGGCAAATGGCTCATGATTCGGATGATGGTCTTTTGGCAATGGAGGACTCGATTAGGGAGCTTGACGATCTACTTCATCACAAGGGGTCCTCATGCAACACCACCGAAGCATATGATTGCTGGACCTAAAAGTTGTTGGCCCCTCTCGTCTCAGCGGTTGTGGATCTCCAATAAGGCTCCGCCGTCCGGTTCTCAATCTCGCGATCTTTGGGAAGTGATCAAGAGGGCCCATGATCAGCCCCAGTACCTCAACAAATTGCAGGGAAGCTAGTGCAGATCAAAGATGCTCTGTATGCTACAGACAACCTGCTGGATGAGATCAATGACCCATCCCTGCATCTTCATTTTCTGAGAAAGCAAAAGGAAAAAAGAAAAAGAAAATGTGGTGCAGTCATGGAGGGGTCATGTGTTCACAAAGAAGAAAAGCAAAAGCACTGATAAAAGCAATGCTATTGGCAGATTTAGATCAAAATCCACTGTGCCCACGCAAAAAAAGAAAAAGAAAGTGAAAAGACAAAGCAAAAGGGAAGCACATGGGGACACTGCAAAAGCAAGGAATAAACACCCCACCAGAATGATGTAATTTATTTTTCTTATCTTTCGAAGACATCTGTATAAACCCCATCAGAGGGTAATAATACCAAAAAAAAATAAAAAACACGACAAAGCCCAAAGTAAATGGGCTGGAATGTTGTGTGGAGAGTGAAGGCCCATAAGCCTAAAATAGCATCAACCAGGTGACCAAAAGTATGTCTAGTATCACAAAAAAAATTATTCGGCACCCCGCCGCTATTATCGCCAACTAGGTGATCAAAAGTACGCCCAATACTCCAAATTATTCGGCAACTTGCTGCTATTACCACCAACCAGGTGATCAAAAGTACGCCTAGTACTCGAAATTATTCGGCAGCCTGCTGCTATTACCACCAACCAGGTGATCAAAAGTACGCCAAGTACTTCGAAAATTATACATGAGCACTACTCAAGTCAATCATACATAAACATTCATGAGCATCACTCATGTCAATCATACATAAACATTCATGAGCATCACTCATGTCAACATTCATGAACATCACTTATGTCAACATCCATGAGCATCACTCATGTCAATCAACATAAACATTCATGAGTACCACTCATGTCAATCAGCTTTAAAAGCTTCATTTACAGAGCTCTAGCTTCAAAAGCTTCATTTACAAAAGCTCTAGCTTCAAAAGCTTCATCTACAGAGCTCCAGCTTCAAAAGCTTCATTTACAAAAGCTTTTGCTTCAAAAGCTTCATCTACAGAGCTCCAGCTTTAAAAGCTTCATTTACAAAAGCTCTAGCTTCAAAAGCTTCATTTACAGAGCTTTAGCTTCAAAAGCTTCATTTACAAAAACTCTAGCTTCAAAAGCTTCATTTACAGAGTTTCAGCTTCAAAAGCTTCACTTGCAAAGCTTCACCTACAAAGCTTCAGTGAAAGGTATACAAATACCGCCTTTGAACAACCACCACTTCGGCTCATACATGGATTCAATTTGAAGTCTCCAGCCAACAGACTTTATTGACCGAAGACTTTGGGGACTACATTATGTACCATATATTAGGCCTCAACTAGGCCTCATGAAAAATACTTGGGGGACTTAGCACATTATTCATGTATTGAGGAGCGAGCCCTTATTCTATAAAAGGGATTCCCTCACTTTCATTAGAGAGCACCCATTATTCATGTACTGAGGAGCGAGCCCTTATTTTATAAAAGGGACTCCCTCACCTTCATTAGAGAGCAAACCCGCCAGCTGAGCAACCGCCTCGCCGCGAGCATCACTCCTAACCCATCACTTATGTATTGAGGAGCGAGCCCTTATTCTATAAAAGGGACTTCCTCACCACCATTGGAGAGCATCGCCGCCTATTGAGCAACCGCATCGCTGCGAGCATCAACTCTAGCCTATCATTTATGTATTGAGAAGCGAGCCCTTATTCTATAAAAGGGACTCCCTCACCTTTAACGCCACAAGCTGAGCCAACCAAGGCAACATAAGCCACGAGCCGAGCAGCCTCGCAGCGTGTGCTACTTCTAGTTGAGCATCATTTCAGATTGAGCACTGCCTCATATCGAACATCAGTTCAAGACAACATCTAGTTACTTCGGCCCACACATGGACTGAATTTCAAGTCTCCAGCCAAAAGACTCTCTTGACTGAAGACTTTGGGGACTACTGTTTATACCATATTTAGGGCCTCGTATTTAGATCTCGTACAAATACTCGAGGGACTTAAATGTAATTATGTGATAAAGAAAGGGGCAAATCTGTAATAAGTGAGGATTCCTTATTCTATAAAAGGACCCCTCACTTTCACAATGAGAGGGCATTTTCTGAGGCCAACTTTTAGGCCTGAAACCCTCTCACATCCCCTCTCATATTACAGAGGCTCTCTCCCTCACTTCTCAGAGAAATACAATACAATCAGTGTGGACATAGCCTAAACCTTGGGGTGAACCACGATACATCTTGTGTTATTTACATTACTTGCAGATTCACGGTCGAATTTACGTTGTTCCAAGACCTCTGATTTTGTGCATCAACATACTACAAAGAACATAAATTCGATAAAGTATGGTATTCCAAAATATTCTCAGTAAAACATGATAATCATAAAGTGTAAATCTAATTTACTCATAAAACGTTTCGTAAAACGTAACCATTAAATCATGTTTTTCATGTATGCATTTCTACTATTAAAACATGCATTTTAGAAGGGGTTCACTCATAGATATTTTGTCATCGAAGAGCCGTGCGAAATAGGAAGAACAAAATTGCCGCTAATAATCATACCTAAGCACATAAATGATCCAATTAATGAAACTATATCATAATGATTGAATTTTGGGAAACGGACGTCACCAACGGATGCAGGACGTCGAAAAACTTAAAAAGGGACCTCGGGTACCCCACATGTCGTCACATACGCCCTCACGCGCCACCGTGGGTCGCCGGAAAAGTCGTCATCAGCGCCGTTGTGGCAGGTGGCGCTGTGCTCTACGCACTGGCATCGGTAACCCTTCACGCTCACCTACGCGCTGGCCCACGCGCGGCTTGGGTTCTTAAGATCCTGTTGGGCTGGGGCGGATCCGTGTTTGGGCTTAGGCCAAAAGGTTTCTGGGCTTAAAAGGTTTGGGCCTTATGGGCCTAAGGTCAACGGGCCGAAGGCCCAAGTTTTCACAGCCCAAAGGCTTGAGGTCCAAAGGTCCGGCCTAGGGTTTTTGGGTTAAGGGTTTACTAGGTTGGGCTTAAGGTTAAATGGGCTGATGGCCCTAGTTGGCATGGACTGAAGGCCTAGCTTTAAGGGGTTTGGGTCGAGGGTTTAGTGGGCCAAAAGCCTGAGCTAGCGCGGCCCTAAGGGCCTAGGTTAAATGGGTTTGGGGTTTTAGGTTTTCCGGGTTTGGGTTGAAATGACCCAGTTCCATCGAGAATGAAGGTCGGAGCCTCCCGAGCACCGATCGACGCCGTCTCACAATTTTACCCTACGATACTCTTACTAAAATGAAGATATGAGGGAAAAGAAGAGATTCGTACCTGCGATACACCATGAAGTGGCCGAAGTCGACCGAATTCAGGGCTCGAATATCACGGGCTCGCAGACCTGGGTTCTCGATTGCTCTGTGCTTCATAGAGACCAGGGAGAGGAAGAGAAGATCTACCACGGTGATGGTGGTGCTGTCATGTTTCCTCGGGTGTGGGTGGGTGTGTCGCCGGGAAGGAGATAAGAGTGAAAGGGAGAATGTGAGCTGAGAGTTGACTCGGGGTAGAAGGAGAGAGAAAGGGAAAGAAAGGGGTGGGGGTCTGCCACGTGGCAGGCAGAGAGAGGAGAACTTGAGAGAAAATCTAATAAGGAAACCATATTTGGTAAGGATAGGGGACAAGATTATAATTTCATTATTTTCATTAAAACAAAATTACATCTTTTGGGACGAGGTTTTACATAAAATATATGAGGAAAATTAAAATGAAACTTAGTGTTTGGGAAGCATTCGTAAAAGTCCAAAGATTCAAACACATAGCAAACCTTTCTTCATCTCTTATTCTTTTAAGAAAAGACTATGGCAAGGAAAAGAGACCAAACTACTTTTGAAGCTCTTAGTTTTCTTTAAATTTTCTACCCAAGTTCAATTCTTCATGTCTTCTGTTTTTGTTTTTCAATTCACATTTTCCGTAATAGCTTTGTTTATTTGAAGTACTCTCGTTCAATGGTCGCTCATTTCCCTTTTTTTTAATTAATGTTTTACGGTATATTTACTTTCTGGGTCGTTTGGTTGGCTGGATGTGATTGAGCATTAGAAATGAAATTGGCAAGGACATGTAAGACAAGACTTGTAAGTTGTAACCATGTATAAGGATATGTTAGATAACTTATTCTAGTGTGGATTCATCATATTTGACACAACAAACAAAAGATGAACTCAAATCAATTTTAATTGATCACAACATATTCCAACCAGCCCACCAGACAAGCCCTATAATTGCAATTGATGGAGTGGAGAGGTCGATGAAAATATGTTTTTATAGGTGCATTTTCCATTATTTTCCCACAATGCAATTGTTTAATGCCAAAGAGGCAAAAGATAGTATGAAAGTGGTTACAGGCCACTTGACTGAACTGGCTACAAATTTAGTGTAACACCATGGTTATTGGCCCAAAGAAATAAAAATTGATTAATTTTCACTTAATGTGACTTCACTACTATTATTTATTCTTCCCAATGAACCCTTTTTTCTTCTTATAACTTGTTTCAAATAAGATTAATATGTCTTAATCTTCTTTGTAATTACAAGATTTTGGAGAAACAATTTGGTTAATTGGTTTGACAAACCTAAAGTTGCCAATGTACTAACTGATGATGCAGGTTTGTGCATTCAATCAAGGGGACACTTTGTCTATATATAGGAATACAAAATCATAGGTTTGAGAATATTAAATTTGGATTAGTGTACTAATGTTAGGTGAACCTACTTATTAGAACAAAAACCTTAAGCCAGCAAAGTGGGGCCATTAAGTAGTATCATCTCAAAGCTCAAGAGTGTGTTTGCACTTTAACTACAATGATAACATTCTCTTGATCTTCCCCTAATTAATCACACCACCTTTAGGGAGATGATAGATTTCAAAGCGAACTCATCATGTCAAACCCTAGCCCCTCGGGGATGTATATCCCAGTGAAACACCTTTTAGTTTTGTTAGCTAGGAGTATACTTCAGTATAAAGAATTAAAGCGGCTTAATTAAGTTGGTAAGTTTAATTTAATTAGTTATAAAATAAGAAACATGGTACATTAGGATGGATGATTTATTTATTTAATTTTGTTTTTGGTGATGACTCACAGTTGGACCAATGCATGTGATCCAATATTCTAATGGATATGATGTTAGGTTTCTATTCATGTGTTCTGGGTTAGAAACTTTTCCCACCCTTAAATTATTATAATAGTTTCGAAATATACCCCTCCTCCTAATAATAGTAAAAAAAATTATAAAAAAGGAACAGCTGGACCAACAATCTTGGTTAATAAGGAAAAAGATTAAACTAACCATGGGATTTCCAGAGGTGTAGGTGTTCTCCTTTACATGCCTTTGCATGTCAATCCAAATATCGTATATATAATAGAATAGGCACCATTTGTATCTAGAAGCAACTTCAGGCTAAAGTTTGTACATATATATAATTTCTTGTTTTTGAAAAATGGGACAACACCAAGAGTGCTTGAATCTTAGCTAAATCCATGAAAAATTGGTTAATTATTTAGATATTTGAATGCCAGAGTGTCCCAAAGTATCATCTTTTGTACTAAATGGAGGGGGAGGACAATAGTTAAACTTTTTACTTGAAGGTGGCATGAAATAATGCCCTATCGCTAAAGTTGTAAGCCGGGCCAAACGTCTTCATTGTTGAATTTGATAAGTAAATGAGGTAATTAACAATTCAAGAGGACTCAGATTTCAAGATTAATTTACCTCAATGTGGTGTATTCTATTATTGCCCCTCAGTAAAAACTACATTATCTTCATAAGATTAAAGTTGATTACTTAGATTAGCCCAGTAATTTATGCAACTGCAGTAATATTTTTAGTGAGATATCAGAGGAGAAATTTTTAATTATAACGGAAATATAAGTGGTACATCACATGTTTTAATAGAAGGGGTGAGAAATTTCATTTTTTAAATTATTAACTTTTTAACACATATATCTCATCATTTGTACAGTGACACGTAGTGTACCATTATGTGTACCGATCACATTGAAAAATCTCTCATATCATAAAGAGAGAGAGAGAGAGATTATATGATTAATGGTACTAATTTCTTTTTCTTGAAAAAAAAACAGGCTCAGTATATACACCATTGGTCACAGAAACATCTGAAAGGCCACCGTCATACCGTTGAAACAAAACATGATGTAGGGATTGATCAGTTTCTCATCATTCTGAGGGCCAAGGCTTGAAGCTCTCCCAAGTCACCATTATATGGTCTCTTTTTAGAACAACCTTGGTACGAGAACTCCTCTCTGCTGCTTTGAATCTCCTGCATATTCATGGCAATATCACTGTTGGGGTCCATGGAGTCCAGCGAGCTCCGAGGTGAAATAGGATTCACGTAGCTCGGATAACTTGGAATGCTTGTGACTGATCCATTCACATTCCCCTGCCACTGAGTACTCTCCATGTTCCTTGAATCAACGAGGTTTTGGTGAGCCAGTTGAGCCTTTACTTGCATCAATTGTGCTTGCAAACATGCCACCTACATATGAATTCTAACTTTTAGACAATGATATGAAAAGGGTTTGGTTACTTCAACCTAACAACAAAAGGGTTGGCTTATTTCAACCTAAAACCGAAAAGGGTTTGCTTATTTGAACCTAAAACCAAAAGGGGTTTGCTTATTTCAGCCTAAAAACAAAAGGGTTGGCTTAATTCAACCTAAAGAGAAAGCAGTTGCTTAATTCAACGGAAAATAGAAAAGGGTTATCTTAATTCAACAAAAAGAGGTAAGGATTTAGGAGTAAGCTAAGTTTCGAATTCCTCCAATGTAACAAAAAAAAACCAACAGTAAAAGGGTTGGCTAATTCAACCTCAAAATAAAAGGGTTAGCTTAGTATTCAACAGATAAAAGAGAAGGGTGAGTTTAATTAATCACCTGTTGTTGCAAGGAAAAAATGTGAGCCACGCATCCATAAACGGGGTCTCGAATTCTTGCTTGAGCTTCATAGGCAATTGTGACAACAGCTTCACAACGATCATGAGCAGGAACATGCAACAATAACTTGGACACATTGCTGGCGCCAAACACTTTGTGAATGGCAGCAAAACGAGCAGGTCCTTGCTCGGAGCAAAAATAAGGTGCAAATATGCAATCAGAAGCACACTTTCTCCTCAGAAACTTGCATGCCCCACAAGGAGACCCAGTGCCAGTCCCAGCGCTGCCAGCACCCCCAGAAGCCATTTTTGGTACAGACAAACAAAGAGATCCGAGAGAGAGAGAGAGTAAAAATTGGAGAAAAAAGAGAGAAAAAATAATGAGAATTTAGGCACACGAGCACACTAGGAAATGGTGATTAAGTTGGAGGAGGAAAGTGGGGCATTGAGAAACGTAAAGGGGGAGTCTTATAAGAAATGAACGGGGGACAAAGGAAGGTCTGTATGTAGGGTTCTAAGGGGACAATCATTAATGGTTTATGTAATATCGTGGGGACTACATTTTTTTTTAAGCCTTCATCTTATTTGTAACACAATTTTTTTTTTCTTTATATTTTTTCCGGTGTTGATGATTAATGGCTACTGAGTTTGATTAGTAAATTTTTAATGGCAAAGTTTGATTTTAGGGTTTGAATAAGTTTATATTTTCCGCCGAACGGCGCCGCACCTGGGAACTGCTGCAAATTGTCGTTTTGTGACATTGTGGTTCACTCACTGCTACTTGCCACAGCTCTTCTGGTATATTTTTCTACCGACAATTACTAATGATTCAGTTACCTTGAGCAATATAGTTTAAAAATAGGGTTTTATTATTCAATACGTACAATATTTATCTATTTAGTCAGTCATGTTGTTCAAGCTCAGCACTCCAATTCTCCAACTTGGTGAAGAAAATTGGTGCTGCGCTGCTTTGGTTTGGTTTTTCTGTTTGTAATTAGGATAACTTTGATCTCTGACGGTATATCATGCACGTCTCTATTTCACTCGTCACGTGATTAAAAACTTAATTAGTAAGACAGACATGAAAATACAACCCGTTGTGGTTAAGTTTTTCTGATTTGGTCGAGATTTTGGAAATTGGCCAGGTTGTCAGAAAATGATTAGGCAAGTGCTTTCTTGTAGCTGAAAATCTGAGCTTCAAGTCTATAATGAAGTGAGTGAGTGCAGTTGTGTTATCCTCGTGCGTTATGCAACACACCATTGATCACATCAGACAAAAAGGAAAATTAGTCAAAAGTGGTTTCAATAAGGCCATCGTTTTCACAAACCAAAATCTCACCCGACACAAATTAAATGCACTTGAACCACAAGAACTGCAAAATTTTGGGATTTTTTGACCGATCTAGTTGCTGCAGTCCAGATACTTTGCTAATTAGGGAAAAAAAACACTAGGTCAGTTAGCATCAACTAACAAGTAATTAACATCTCTTTAGAGATATATTTAGGAGATCCGGTTTTTTTCAAAGGACTGACGTGTAAAAAATGATTTTTTTGAGCTTAAGTTTCATATTTTGGCGCTTTAAAATCTTTTATCTTAGCAATTAATAAATATAAGACTGTAGACTCTAAAGTTTAAGCTTTCAATGGTGATTTCAATACCAACACTAGACAATCAAACTTGAAGAAAAATGAGTAAAAATGAGATTTTCTCAACATGTCCGTTTAGGGCAAAAACCCTAGTCTTGAACTAGTATGAGTCACTTACAAGACACAATTATCAACCTAAAATGGAACTTGGTCAATCCAAGTATATGACCCAATTTATGCCAAGGGAAAGTTCAATGAAGGAATGCATGGATATGAATCATAGAACAGGTGCTTCAGTGAGGTCGGAGTTACTTTGACCTGCCACCTCCTTTGGGTGCATATATAAAATGTTTTTGGTGCATGAGAAGAGGTTTCAACTCAAATGAATGAGAAGGGTCGTCATCCTAACAGAGGAAAATGGCTGTTTGCAGCAAAAGCTACACTCCCATGTCACAGATCCATGCTTCTGAGCTCAGCTTTCAGCTTCTGCTTCTGCATGCAGATCAGCTTACTGGACAAGCTCTTACCACCAAAGCACTTGAGCACATGAATGAATGGATGAACGATCGGTGGTATTTTAATATGAAAACATATGAATGTGAATGGACGATCGGTAGTATATTAATATGCAAAATGTATAATATATAAAGAAAAAATTCCTATCCATTCACACATGACGTTGGCAGCTTAGCTTAACATTCAGTTGGAGTCAAATTTTGGTCATCATCAAAGCACATGGCACACATGCAAAGATGCTCCCATATCGGTTACGATTTTTTCTTCTTTGGGTCGTAGTTTATTTCTTCTTACCCATATATAGCGTTTAGATTACCCAAAAAAAATATCTATATCTCATGAGTTCATTTTCTTTTTTAGTACAAGCGATATTCTATACTATTCTATAGTAATTGGCATATGAAGGGTTTGAACTTGGGATGTAGTGCGTTAAGAAAGAAGACCCTAACCGCTTGAGCAATCCACTACTTGCATGTGTTCATCTTCTTTATTTAGTATAGAGTTATCATTTAGAGCTTCAAATTTTAGGTTAAGTATCAAATTTTGGTCTTACAAACAAAAACCGAAGCGATTATCCAATCCAAGACTAGAGCCATAAAGTCTAAACTCTAAATGATGATTCTACACCTGAAACAATTAACCATGTCCATAGCTTCCAAAACCAATGAAACAATGTTGTGTGGAAAAGTTAGAACACATTACCTTTCTACCATTGTTGTGTACCATTGTCTGATTGCCAAGTTGACATATTGTCTGTTGGTAAGTCTTTCTCCAAAAGAAAACCAACTTACACCAAGTTGTAGTCCAATTGGGGATGGTTTAACGTTTACGTTTTGAAGCAGTCCATCTTTCTTCTAATTTTTCCTTTTGGTCCCAGTCCAGTTATTTTTTGGTCTGATACCCCAGCCCAGTTAGATGCTCCAGTTGCCTGCTGGATTGGAACATGTCCATCTAGCGTCTTAATATTGGACCAAGACACCACTATGACAGTAAATCTGTTCCACGTAAGTTGGTCTCAAACACAAGGCATTTTTTGCTATAGAAAGATTGTGGATATTGTGGGGAAAGAAGGCAGAACGATGACATCCTCATTGATAACATATAGCAAGAGTGAACAAAATGCCCGAAGAGGATTTGATTCCATTGCATAAAAACACTCTTTACAATGCCGGAAGCAAAAGTTCAAAGATCTCACACAAATCCCCAATAGACCTTACCGCTATAAACATCCAACATCCGATAGCGGAACATCGTGTGAGTTTCTTAGCGAACCACTACCTGACTGTACACTGCAGCCAAAATACTGAACATCAATACATCCCCCTCACCTCTTGTGATGAAACCTCACCTTCAACAGGTATTGCATCTTCACCTGTCCACATGTCATCGCCCAGTAAAGTTACTATGTTCCTAAAAACTGTAAGGGATGTGATATCCACACACCCCATTTTACTTCTCACACACCTTTTTAATTTTTGGCCATCGGATCAGATGAATTGAAGAAGATCAACAGATAGAAATTATCAAGGGGTATGTGAGAAGTAAAATGGAATGTGTGGATAGCACACCCCAGACTGTAAAACTACTTCTATACTATTTATTTAAATCAGCACAATTAAACAAGTGAAAATAGTATCAAAAGTGGCACGTGCCAGAGATAACAAAAACAAAGCTTAGAACTTACTTGAGCTGTATCATAAACGATGTACTCGTTATACATGAGCTCAGAAGCTTTGACATTTGATGGCACTGGTTTGCCACAAGGCACGATGACATCGTCCTTCCATTTTACATACTCCGACTCCTGAGGTATTTTCTTGCCAAGCCCCATTGTAGAGTGCTTTCCCTTTGGAGGTTTGTCCATATACTGAAAGATAGTGGCATAAACACTAAGTTAATGGGCAAAACTCAAACCAGAAATGGCTATTTTTTTGCTCCACACGCCAAAATTAGAAATTTTTAGGATGCACAAGAACCCCCACACACTACTGCTTAAGTTATACATGGCAAGTATATACCACAGGCTCAAATGAGTGGACGCACAATGTCAAATTTCAGATAGAATATCAAAACACACAATCAAAGCACATAAGAAGATAATGGAAAATATCCTCACTGCAGCCTTCTTGAGCTCGTAGACCTCCCCCAATGCAACTTCACTTAAAAGCATGAGGCCAACAGGATTTTTCTTATCTGTATAGCAATACTGTGCACTCTTGCTGACAAGGTCAGCAAAGTAAATTCCCTTGCCAAACTGTAATGCAAAATGTTTACACTCTTAGTCTTGCAGAAAAAAAAATAATACACTACTGCTATGCACACAAAGAGATGCGTAATACATATATAGACATAAATGTGCAAGAGAGAGAGAGAGAGAGACCATATAACCAGTAGCTGGAGCTTCAGGAGGAGCTATTCTCAGTCCTTGGCTAAGTATACCCACGAAATTTGTAAACCGAGAACCTGGGAGGATAAAGTAATCAGTTTTATTCCTAATGTTGATTATAGGTCTGATATTACATTTAAAAGCACATTTCTATCAACCTTGGCAAGAGAAAGATTGCAAGCAACTATAGGCGATCCCATCTCACAAGACAAATTTTATTAAATTAAAGTTTATAGGTAGTGCAACTTACCATGCCAAAGAAGCATTTTGTTCTTAAGCTTTTTCCGATAGGGAGCAAATTTATTGAATTCGCCTTCCCTTTCAAGTGCAAAAACTTCTTCGAGTTCAAGACTCCAATCCTGATCATATAATAAGATGCCAGACACAAGATTTAGGGAATAAATCAACATTAAATATTGAGTATATAAAGATAGGTCACCAGCACAGTATGCTCAGTACTCGAGAGTATCACGATGGAAACCCACCGTATGTGTAGGGGCATGAGTAGTAAGAAGATATTTTTCAATCAACTGATAATCTTCACTATCATGAGGGATTGGATCAATATCACACCGGAGCTTCTTATACTTCTCATCAAGGGAATCATCACTATCAGCATCAAAACCAACTAATCTGGAAGCAATTTCAATGTCCTGGAGAGCTTCTAACATTTTCACCTGCCAAGGATACATGAAGGCACATTTTATTGCTTGTAACTATGCGAACTTGCCAATATCAGTTGCAATGTGAACATAGCAGCAGTAACTCCACTTTCCCACCACTTACATGAACTTTTTTCTTTTTCCATGAGTTCATCTTTTAACATATGATAAGTAATGAAACCTTAAATATATTATTCATACCAAAATCACATATTTTGAAGTAAATAACTTATCAAAATAATCAGGGTTATAAAGATAAATTTGTACTACGAAACATTTAATATTAAAGTGCTATCATAAAAATTAATATAAGCAACCCATCAAGGAAGAGATTGGTATCATCAACCAAAAAAATTCAATGACATCATTTAAATACATGCATATGAAATATAGGAGCAGAAAAACCATCTTTTTGATATGGGAAAGGCATGAAGGAAACCACTGGGTTGAGCATATGCAAAACATCCTTATGTACCTTTGACTTAAAATCATCCTCATCCCTGATAACCCGTGGGTGTATGGAAGGGATCACAGTGAAAAAACGGTTGCTTGCATCTATAATCAAGCTTTCTTTTGTGGAAGGAGCATGACCATTATTATTCAATAAATTCTGTATTTCCGTTAATGCCTCAAACCCTGAACAGAGAGAACAGGAAATGACGAAGTTAAATGACAATACTTTATTATCCAAACAGCTAGAAATTAAATTTGAATATAGAACAGTTTATATTTGAGCTCTGCAGAAAATTGAAGAGATTCTCTTTTCAATGTTTACCCTTTTGGATGTTGGCTTTACTCAGTTTTCCAAGCGGCATTTCTGACATATTTATCTCAAATTCCATCATGGCAGCTCTGCAAAACTTAGTACTCAGTCTCAGAGTTACAGATAAATAAAAAGACGGGAGTGGGGGAGAGACAAACATTTAAAGAAATGAACTTGTTTAACCTGTATGTTTCAACATTGAAAAGCATCTTCATCAATTCTGCTAACTGAGGAGCCAATTTGCTGCCTGCATTGTTCTGGTTTTTCTTGGAAACCTGTTTATTAACTCCATAATCCTGAAAAATCCAAGTTTTAGTCAGATATTAATTTAAGAACAAAAAAAAGAGTTCAGAAAAATATAAAAGAAAGAAAAGAACAAGAAGTACAATATCCAATGGAAAGAATCTTCCAGCTTGCTTCTGAAAATTTTGTTTTTGCTCCCATGCTTCCCACGGATTCCCAGTCTTCTCAAGGAACAAACGTTTAAATTCATGGATCGCATCTGATTTCGACATATCTTCCAGTTTGCTTCCTCCAATTTTATCATTCCCCACTCTTCCCCATTTACGGAACACATGGCAGTCTGAACTCTTATCATCTTGTACAATTTGGAGAATGTAGTAACTTTACATAGAAAAGAGAGACAGCAAGAGAGGGTTATAAAGAAGAATTTATATCGCATATTGTGAATTTTTATTGAGAGATAATAGGCTCAAATATGTGAGCAAGAAAGATAGAATAAACCGAACACACCTGTTAACACCAGTTGACAAATCAGACATGCTTAAAGTTGTGTTGTAGATGCTCTTCCCATCCTCAAGAATATGTCCTGTATCTTGCAGACCAGAAGATTCATGAACAGCACTTCGACCTTTCACTTTGACAGTGATCATGCTAGAGGATTCACGGAGAGCTTCGACTTTGTAAATATCAAATGGAAGCTTCTTCTGTCTTTTAAAGCAATCAACCAGATAGTCTTCCCTAACGATTGGTAACTTCATCCTCCTGAAAACATAACCTAACCCAGTTAGATAAAAAGGAACCAATATAGAAATATACCCAAGAGTCAAGACCAGCAATTTAATAGCAGCTTAACCTTGCTTTTCTCATCTCAGCATCATCATCAAATGCCCCACTCACAACTAAGCAATTAGTATCTGCACTTTAATTTGTTAAGCAAGAATAACTATAGTTATGCATCTTTTACCAATACAGCCGTAACCCAAAGAAAGCACTAAATCAAAATTATAAGCACATGCCTTTTTTGATCTTTGAATGAAATACTCCAGCTACACCCTCAATTTTTCTACACCATTCTTCCTGCAATATCACCCTCGATGAGATAGATAGACAGAACTGACACTAAGGAAAAAAGATAATTCCACAGATAATAAGAACTAAATGCAAATTAAAATGAACAAAAAAGACCATACTGTTGATTCTTTTGGTAATCCACGAAAAACAACTTTTAAATCCGCCAAGCTTGTACTGTTAGATGACTGAGATTGGCCTTGACTTCCAGAAGGCTTGCTAGGTGTTAATGGAGGCAGTATCCGCACAGGTTTTGCAAGCTTTTGTGATTTAAACCACTGCAAATAAAATAAATAAATAAAACTCAATTCATAACTTGTCTACCAAAACCAACATGAAATTAACCATAGTTGATTACCTTATTAAGATAATGATTATCCTTATCTTTTGAGATTTTCCACTTCCCTTCAAGACGTTCAGGTTCCTGAGTAGAGTAAGAACACTTACTCCATGCCGATAGGTAGCCTTGGCACCGGTACATACCTCCAGAATATCGAAGAAAACCAGAGCAGAGTGGGCAGTTCTTAAGTGCTC
This sequence comes from Malus domestica, assembly GCF_042453785.1. Lineage (NCBI taxonomy): Eukaryota > Viridiplantae > Streptophyta > Magnoliopsida > Rosales > Rosaceae > Malus > Malus domestica. The sequence continues at coordinate 32,050,481 of NC_091665.1, forward strand.
CAAACATCATTCCATCAGCACTAAATAAGTATAGCAATAAAAAATATCATCTTCAAGTAAATCAGATTAAAAAATAAAAATAAAAATAAAATGTTCCACTTAGAGATGATGATTACCCAATAACAATTAACACATATATTTATGCATAGCTGGTTACGTCTAGGAAACAGAAAAAAGGTCTACATTATGGAAACAAATACAACAACCACAACAAAGCCTTATCCCACTAAGTGGGGTCAAAAACAAATCAGGCAACAAAATCTAACAAGCCTATGAGAACCTTTACAAAACAAGGAATATGCATAAAAGCATTTATGGATTTTTTTAATTGAAAAAACTGTTTTTTAAAAGTGAAATTAAAAAAAGAAGAAACTAAAGAGAGAAGAAAATAGCCAATTTTCACACTTAGAAGAATGTAGAGGATTACCAGCGCTCACGCAAATCAAGCTCTGATCCTGTTGAATCTTGATTATTGACTTCAAGCATTTCACGCATCTCTGCATTCGTCACATGCTTTTTAAGATCATCTTTCAGTGCCCACAGCTCTTTAGTTTGGGCCTCCAGTTTACTCCCCACATCAGTAGCCTTCCTCACAGATACATCCCTGCTCATTGACACATCTCCTTCAGACCTAGCAACTTTTAACTTCTGATCATCACCAGCATCTTTTCTTCGTTTTGTGCCAGCATTAGAAGGAACCTTCTTAACCAAGGCACGTACAACTTCCTGATCAGAAACTGGGAGGGTCTCCCATCCAGACAACTTCTCCACTTCGATGGATGGTGATAATTCCATGAAGCAGTTGGCATGGTGCCATGCCAGGCCCCTAGGCCCTTGACCTTCAGGCTTGGATGATATACGGACCTAAAGTTGGAATAAAATGAAATCATGCAGAGTAGTTACACCATATTAACTAGAATTGCAGAAATATGCTGTATCTTGTATATGATGATGATGGGTTTCTATGGATAAACTGAGACGAAAGCTTGTCACACAACAAATATAAAAATTTACTTCCTGAATAATAATTACCAACCTCCGCTTTCAAAATCTTTTGGCTGCATTGCTTGCAAGTAGCGCGAGAAGTTGGTGAAACTGAAATACCACATTCTTTAGTAGCGAACTTGCTTGTTGCCAGTGTTGTATCCAGGGGTCCACCACTTTGTACATAACTTCTAATTTTCTGCTGATCTTCCCAACGAAGGAGCTCCAGGCCTTCAACCTCATCAGTTCTAAATGCAAGACAAAAGCAAATCAGTTAAATCACTGCATTCATCCACTAAATCCAAAGGAGATTATGATAAACACTACAGCTACGCGTACGATTTTATCTGCTTCGATTTCTTCATTATACAACGAGCATGGTTCCACATCTGATTCAGAAAACAAAAACAAGTCAAAACATTTATATATGCAGTACTTTAGAGGAAATCAAACAAGAAAATACTAGGGGTGTCGAAGCGAGCAAAAGCATCCATTTTGTTCGAGCGGAAATAGAATTAAGTTTTCTTGATTATGGTTTGAACCAGGTTTCGACTTTAAACTAGAGCTGTAAAAGTTGTCTCCTTTCTAAAACTCAAAAATAAAAACATTTCCTGACAGCATTTCCTCATGTAATCTCGAAAAGCTATCTGCCGAAGAACACTTTCCGACTAACGGCCAACGACTAACACAAGCATTATTTGCTTCAGAACAAACAGAGCTTAAGCTCCCAATTGCATAACAGTAACTAAAATGCTAAACAACGTTAAACAAAACCCAACCAAAAGTACCCAACTTTTAACTACCAAACTTGCGAAGTAATTGAAAATGCACAAAAAACAACAAAAACCCAAATGTTAGAAACTAAAATTCTCACACCATCGCTGTTTTCAAGGTTCCCGTTTTCTTTCTTAAACTTTTTCCTGTTTTGGGTTAATGGCAATGGACCAATGGCAATGAGAGTAACAGCGCAGGTGAAATGGGGGGTTACAGAGAGAAAGCGAGAGGAGAGAGAGAGAGAGAGAAGGGTAGTGAATTACAGGCATGAAGCCGTCGAATTGGGTGGCCTGGACCATCTTGCCGAGGCGGAGCGTCTCCTTTTCAATGGGGGATTTGCAGGTCTTGCACGACGATCTCGACGACTTGGCGTACTCCACCTTCCATGGCTTTTGGGGCTGCGGGCTCTCCATTCCTCTCTCTCTCTCTCTCTCTCTCTCTCCTCTATTTCTCTCTCTACAACTTAGAAGTGAGACGCAGTGCGATTTTGAAGAAGAAGACTAACGTTCGTTCTCCACATGGGCTCCTTGTCTGTCTGCTTTCAACGGACCGAGGGCTCCGTCCCTTTTTCACCCGACCCGGCCCGAATCATCACAACTTGTTAAGGAAGCTTTATTGGTTTTTTTTTATTTTTTTATATCAATACTTCGTGCTGATCTAACGGAAGACGTGACATATAACTAAGCGCAATGACGTTGTAGGATTCATATAACCCACTTCACATAGTAGAAAAAACTTCGTTGTTATCAATACTTGTGCTAAAGAAGCCTTTTGGAACAAGCCAATCAAATTCAACTCGGCTGTCAATGCCGGTACTTTTTATTTAAGAGCTGTGCTTGGTTCGGCCAACCGCATGAATGGTTCAGGTAACCGCTCACATCCGGTCGATCGCCCGCCTACTCACACGTGGGCGGCACTTGAAAGGAACAAAAGATTCACATTCATCATATTACACTATGCAATGCCGCATATCAATGTGATTTTATTTGTTAATGATCGTGTAGGTCCAATTATCCCAAATTAACAACTTTGTAACCATATATTAGAACAGCCATGTATAACAATACAGCTTAATTCATTCGGTTCGGACAAGTAAAAAACTCGGTTCCTTCTGTTTCTCCCCAACTTCATTCTGCACAACATGGATGAACTGCCTCCGTTGGAGCTATTCGGGGTGTAGGGATGAAATGCGCCAGTGATGGAAACTATCTGTCATTATCTACTGCACTAGAGGAGCTTGCATGAAGAGGTACTGCACATAAAACAGAGACTTCAGCCGTTTTCCTGATAAGATATACTAAATCTATAGTTTGATTGGTTTCAAAACATAGTTTGATATGCATACCTCGAAGGATTTTCCTGATCTCTCAAATTCCAGCATGCTTAGAGCAACTTCGCAACTCTGTGACACAATTGGTTCAGGATCCCTCGCAAATTCTTCGAGAAGTGATACACTTTGGTCATCTACACACAAAGCAGTAACTCAATTAAATAGCCCAAAACGCCGATATACTATTACTCTATATACAGACAGATACATTTGGGAACATAATTAGACAAATATCAAGCAGTCATACCTGCAATGGAACCAAGAGCTTCTGCAGCTTCATGTCTAACCATTGGGTGCTCATTTCTATTCATAAGTATGTTGGAAAGAGCAGCCGAAGCAGCTTTGTTCTGCAATTGGCCTAACACATAAGCAACCTGTAAATCACACCAAAGAAGATATGAATATCACATGACACTGACTTTTGAAAAAATCTACATCAGTTAAGTGGTGCAAAAGTTTCTTGTCTTGCATGGGTGTCAATTGATCAACACTCTAAAAGCAAATAGAAACATTAATCTTTAAACATCCTTGTGTGTGTGTGTGCATGTCCGGTCTACATTTATAATTTTTCAGTATGATTCGATTAGGTAAATAAACAAACCTCGTGACGCAAGAGAGCACTGTTTGAACCCAAGGAATCAACTATGGCAGTAACAGCTTCATCTCCACCATCATTCCGCAGAGCAAAGAGAGCCGCATAGCGCTCATACATACTTTTGTTTACATCCAGAAGAACTTCCCTTAAAACAATTAACACAAGTCAGATATCTAACTTATTAGAGTAAGTGGACGAAAATTTAAGCCGCGGATGATAACCAGGCACACCTTAGCTGATAGACAGAAGAACCAGAAGTAGCTGGTGCAGCAGGATCAACTGACATAAAAGGTGATTTTTCATCCTTCGATTGACAATCAGCATCCTTCAACTGCTCAATCCGATTAAGGGCCAATTCACAAGTTTCTTTGACCTCCTGAGCGGGATCTAGTGCTAGACTATTCTTCAAAAGAGGAACATTGCTCTCTAAACCAATTGCACCAAGAGCTTCTGCTGCCTGCATAAAATGCAACAGGAATAATGAGACATATTATAAGAAGACAAGGAATATAAGCAGAGTAAAGCAACATAAACTCACCTCATGACGAACAATGGGATGCAAAGAGAGATCATTGAGAACGGCTACCAAGGCAGGGATTGCATCCACATCTTGCATTTGACCCAATGCAAATGCTGCCTCATGTGCCAACAAATTGGAAGAATCTCTTGTTGCTGCAGAGGAAAACACATATCCATAATCTGATTAGAAAAACACTAATCATCAACACATACAATAATATATAACAGGAGATCAACGAAGGTAAAACCTCCTATAATAATTTACCGAAGAACAAAACAAAACCACAATATATAGCATGTTTACTTCCAACCCTTTTTCCCAGCATTCATAATTGTAATGCCGGAGGTGCAGCATAACACCCTCTCCATCAACAAACACCTAATGTCCTAATGATCAATGTTCACTTATCTAGTAAAACCGATCACTGTTGTAATATTCATCCAAAGTCCTAAACTTTTTCTTTTAATACATGCGGGGGAGGGGGCAAATCAAATCCAAGACCACGGGTGCACGGATGAATGCTCTTAACTAACCGAGCTACCAGCCCTTTGCTCCAAAGTTCCAAACTTTTACTTCAGCTCAAAGATAGTGAATTTTTGCTTTAAGAATCAACCTACTTCCAAATTCCTAACCAATCCATAAAATAATTAACCTTTTTCTAGAGACTGAAAATCCAGACAAGTCCTGAAATTCCAAGCAAATTGGCTCCGCAAATATAATGATTAACAAGAAATACTTGCAGACAAATAAAGAAAACGAACCGGCAATGAGGGCGTCGCGAGGGGCAGGGCCTTTGAGGTTGCGGAGAGAGAACAAGGCTCTGAAGCGCTCCGAGATGGGCTGGGTCGGGTCGAGCAACCGGTCGCATAGGAACGTCACCATCTCCGGTGAGGACTCGAAGCTGGTGGCGGTGGTGGCGGCAGCGTCATCATTCAATGAACCCATTGATCTTGAGATGAGAGGTATTCGGATTCCAACAAGCCCTACCTTTTACGGATTAGGGTTTTGTCTGTCACAGTCTGACCAGAATCTGATGCCCGCCAATTGAAGACGACGATGAAGTTCCCACCTTTTTTTTGCTTTTGACATTTTTCACTTTATATATAATGGGCTGTGTCCGGGTCAAAAGAACCCTATTTAGATGAGCCCAGCCCAATACTTGAAGAAGAATCACTGATCCATTGAAATGTTCGTCACGTGTTAAAAAATATCAACCGTTTATTCTTCTGTATGTCTTGTAATCTTATTCAAGTTCGTCCAACTCACATATCATTTTTAACAGTCGCACAATCTAACCATTAGAATATACTACAACTTAATGGTGAAAAGCCAACATATAATTGTCAATCATTTCAGTCGATGTGATCTTTTGGAGAAGATTAACTTATCATCACTAGAATTATCCGATCATTAAGGCTAATCTTCGTCCTGATAATTATTTTCATTTCCACCTAGTCGAATAAGTTTTAAATTTAACTCACATGAATGCGAGGTCAATACACACTTGTAACCGACCACATTGTGAACAGTAAAAAATCCTTTTATTGCTGGACAAGGACTGTCTACTCTCTAATTTTCCATATCCTCCTGTTTTGTGTGGTCACGGTTAAGTCACGTTAACATTTTATATTATTTTTTTATAAAGATAATAAAACAAAAATAAATAGTAATATAAAATATTAACGTAATTTAACCGTGACTATATAAACAAAAGAGCATGGAAGATCATGAAAAAAAGGGGCAGACAATCCTTGCCCTTTACTGCTAGTAGTAACAAGACCCAGCACAGTAAAAAACATTCCACTACTTATCCAATATTCTTACTCACAACCCAAATGGGACCCACAAAAGTAACGTTCCTTCCTTCCCCCGCTAGATCAGTTGTTACAGAATATAAATCCCAGCGACTCTACTTCTCCCCTCCATTTTTTTCCCTTCATTTCTTACTCCGCAGGGAAAAATCCTCCGCTTCCCTCCAAAACGGTACGTTTCGTTGCTCCCAATCTCAGATCTGAATCGCCCTTCTCCTCTGCTCGTATCATTTTTTAATTTGCGATTTCAATTTTTTTAGATTTTTGTAAAAATTTGAATTTGTTTGCAGTAAATCGAATTCAAAGATCAAATAAGCTTCGCCGGGATCGAATTCACCCATGAATGCTCGAAGGTTAGCTCGGTTCCGATTCCGATACGAATCCGATTCATTTGGTCTTTACAAGTTATAGTTTTTTGTTTTCTAGAACATTCTGAAGCAAATTTACCTGATTGTGTTACGTAAATAGTAAAATTGTACTTAGATCTGTGTATATAGTGTGGTTTTCGCTATGCGATTTTGATGCTTGGTGTGTGTACTGATTAGTAACTGAGTGATAAACGTTGAGAATTTCGTGAACTTGAAAACCCGTTTTGGAATTGGGTCTGTGATCATTTTTGGGTTAGTTTTCGGGTTCAATCAGTGTTTCTGTTGAGTTATGTTTAAGCTGTTTTGGACCGATTCGAGTACGAGTTGCTTTCGGTTGTACAAAGTAAAACGAGATTTATATTCGAGTAAGCTTTCATTCGGCATGGAGTTGCCTGTTTGGGATGTCTTAACAATAATTTGATGAGAAAAGGGTTTGATTGATTGGATACTGCAACCTCTTTTATTACTGGTGCTTGTTACCGAAGCTTTTGTTATTTTTTCACCCGAAAAAAGGATTCTGTTAAATTTTGTGAAGCTTTCCCATGTTACATTTGTAGGAAACATCTCTTGTGAATGTGGCATGTTTCGTTTACATTACAATGAACTTATCTATTTATGTTTAGGGACTTCCGTGGCAACAAAGTTGCTCTTTTTGATGGCATTGAGGAGGGCGGCATCAGGTCCTCAGCTTCCTACTCACATGAAATTGATGAACATGATAACGAAAGGGCAGTGGACGGATTGCAAGATAGAGTCAATTTGCTGAAGAGAGTAAGCTCTGCTCTCCTTACCCCTCATTCCCTTGTCTTTCAATGCCTGGAAACTTTGAAAGTTGTAATGCAAGTCTTACTGTTCCGGTTTGTTTACTACCTTTGAATACATGGTTTTTGAGTCATGATATTAATTAAGATTTTGTGTTGTTGTCTAGTCAGTGCATGATTTCTTCAAATTTTTTAATACCTTGAGGAGGAAGATTGTAGCATTTGTAGTATGATTATGTGTTAAAATCTTGCATAACGTCTTGATCCTTACCTTTTCTTTATTGGGAACAAATAAAGCAACTATGAAATCCTTCTATTAGGAATACGGGTTTGTATGATTCTTTGGCTTTTCTTTTTAACAAAGTTACTAAACATTTATAAGCTAGATTTGACAAAATATTATCTGAAGATTTATAGCAATTGATGTCAGTATTTTTATAGCTTCATAGGTTTTAATATATCCCCGCCAAATATTTATCCATTTCTCTCAAACAGTTGTCAGGTGATATACATGAGGAGGTGGAGACTCATAATCACATGTTAGACAGAATGGTATGTATGCTGCTGCTAGCCCGATTTTTATTATAGCGTTCTCTACCATAGAATTCAATTTACATTTGTTTTGGTCGGACAATGGTACAAGTTGTTTTAATAACGTGCATTGTCTAATTCAGGGAAATGATATGGATTCATCGAGGGGAGTGCTATCTGGTACAATGGACAAGTTTAAGATGGTACGTACACTTGATTTCTGTTGTTGTCCTCCTATCCAAATTTATCCTTTTCCTTCTGAGGTTATAGGGTTCTTTCCTTCATTCATCCGTCTCAGGGTCCCTTTCTGATTCCTGATGTCCTGACGGGTTTCGTTTTGTTCAGGTTTTTGAGACCAAGTCAAGCCAGAGAATGTTTACACTAGTTGCATCGTTTGTGGTCATTTTTCTAGTCATATACTATCTCACTAGATAATTAATCCATGATGGTTTTGGTACAGCCACTAGTTTTAAGCTGAATATGGGAGATGCTTTGCTTTTAGCTGTGATCCGATGTTTAAATTCTGCTTGTAAAGATATTCTCGTATGTTTGTATAAAGATTATCGATCTTCTAATTATGTTTAGCTGCAGAGCTAATTAAGTGCATAAATCTTTGTTCGGCGAGTCTGTTTCAATCAGTTGCTGTGTCCTTCAAGCTCCACCTAGGTTGTACAGTTGTACGGTCTTTGAGTCGAGTAATATTGCGACTAGTTTTTTCAAAGACAAGATTTGACAAGCTGTTGTCCTTTGTCAACTCGCAGAACAATAAGAGAACCACTAATGTTGACGACGGCGATCAGCCTCTTTCGATTTCATTTTCGCATCCTCTCATCAAACCTCTTTTAGTTGACTCTTTTTTCTTTATTTGACTTCCAAACGTCCTGAATATAAGAACAAAATGGGGGCTTAAAATCTTTAAAATCCTCTCATCGAATATTCAAAATGCAGTTGATTGACTTCCCTTAATTTGTTTGTACAATGACAGGTTTACATGCATGAACTCTCGGGAACATTAAAGTAATTTAGAACCTTAAAATGCAATTTACAAGTGTTCAATAGATATGGCGGAGCCAAAATCTTGCTTTACAAGAGGCCTTTCACAAATCTGAAACTTTTATTTTTAACACCTAAGATATTGTGTAGGTTGATTGTATTTTTATTTATTTATCTCATATTGCATCGATCATATAATCACTTAATCCGAATAATACTTAAGAGCAGAGCTTAAGAAAAGAGACAAACGATGGACTAGAAGTTCAAGCCAACATTCCTTAAGCTTAAAAGCAGTCAGTGATAAATCCTGACTATTAGATTCAGAAACTGTGCTCGAAAACTCCGACCTAAATTAATCTCCACCACCCAAAGGGGAACTTGAAGTAATTAACAAGTAGAAGAAGGTACATCATTATACGTAGAATAAGAGAATCTCACATCCAAGGACTCTAAGATTGCCACTAAACTTACCAAAAGTAAAAGGAGTTTATGCTATATCTTATACATAGAAAAGAAAATAAAAAATTGCAGGATAGGCCTAGGACTTCCCTAGTCCCGTAGTGGCTCCGCCATTGTTAATAAGAGTAGGGTTTGGTTGCTTTGTAGCCAAATCCGAATCACTATTACCGTAAATTTGTAAACAAATTCAAAATACGATTACCGTAAATCAAAGCAATTTAGAAAAACGCATTCTGAGAAGATATTCCCTGGGCTGCCGGCTGAACGGCCTTCTTTAGCACGACATGAGTTGATCTTGTGGTTGTGGACTTGTGGTTGAAGTAAGAGCTGGTCAAAGCCGCTCCATAGTCATCATTAAATCGTTCACTGCATTTAGTCCCATGGCGGCCATGGCCTGCATGCAGAAAATTCTTCAAATATTAGTTCTTTGGTCAAGTCAGGTGTGTGTGTGTGTGTATATACATATGTATGTATATATTAATACGTTTAGCCGATTATGTACGTATAATATTTTGTAATATAGTTTAATATATATTCAGCCTACATTTCCGTACGGTTTTTAATTTGAGTGTCCATTATATATCAAGGATATAATCAGAGTACTGCAGTCTGCAGATATATCACAAATTAATCATTACTGCAGTCTGCAGATATACATATACCCAAATGCAAGAAAATATTATTGCAACATTTACTTCTGCACCAAATTAATGTCTTAGCTAAGTTCGACTCTCATCTCTATGTACGTGTGGGCACTATCATTTGTATGAAATAAAGGATCTTTCATTCTTGGTTTTACGATTCCTTTCCAAGTGAGTAAATTAGTACTGCTGCTGATTGTTTTATCATGTAATGAAAAGTTAGAAACTGCATCGTTGTAGGTTAACCTTGAAAATGTTCCCAAAGCCCCACAAAATATGCCACTTGTTTTCCCAAATGATCAAAAAAGTGGAGATATATTACATACAATGTAAAAGAGTGCCAAGTTTATTAGAGGACTGTGACAGCTACAACTTAAGAGTGAAAATTAATTTGTTATTGTATAGGTATACAGAGTGACACTAAAATCGAGTTGAAAACCTTAGACAATTAATTATTCAGACTTTCGTATCACACTACAAGAAAATATATTTTTCCCCAAGAATTTTGAGGTATGAAACAAATTTCCTCGGCACATAGCTTATGTGTGCAACATAAAATTCATATATCAATTCATATACGATCGAAAATCCTAAGTCCAGATTCCAAATCTCTCTAATGTAACCAAAAAAAGAATATATAGTTTAATCTAAAATCTCAGAGCTCACCTGAAATGTGAATGGCAAGTTGGGGTTGAACAATCGAGGTACAATGACCAATGGTATGCGATGATTTAGATGTACACGGGACCATTTGGCACAGATCATAGGGCACAAGAAAAACTTGACATGTAGAGTACTTGAAAGTGAATCAAGCAAGCTTCCCCAATTAGTGTTAACTATTTCCTGTACTTATTCATTTTCTTGGAAAAAAAAAGAAGCAATTAAACATAACTGACATATAGGTTAATGAAGCAAGAATTCAAGCAAATTAATTATGTAATGCTGGATAATTAGAAATTTCAATCTTTTCATACAATATGATATAAGTACAGCAGTACAAATTTATAAGCAAAACTTGGGCTAGCTAGCTAGGTGAAAAATAAAAGGGGGGATAATTAAGAAACAGATACAATGGAAGGAAGAAGTAGACATATACATTATAAGAAAACTTCTCACAGAAACCTACCAAAAATTAGGGCTAGGTGTGTTTATGGATGAAGCAAAATACTTTCTTTACTATATCTGGGTATAATTGCTCCTTCTTCCTGCCTTTAAATCCTGCCGGGCATTGGAAAATTGCCAAGAAAATTTGGGATGTTGGGATATTCTAATAACTTCTCACCTTCTCCCCATGAAAAAAAAAAAAACAGAAAACATGGGAAAATGTACAGATAAATCTATAACTGTACTCACAACCAAAAAGTGTACAAATTAATTAATAAAAATGTATAATTTATAATCTCTCAAATGTTTGATAAAAATAACATATATACTTAGGGATCATGACCGAGTCGAAGCTCCAAATCCAATTCATCATCTGCTTCTTCACTGCCACCGTTAAACACTCTCTCCTTGTAATCATCTGATGGCCGGCCCATTCTCAAGCTCGAACTACTCCCTGATCTCCAATCCTGATGATCATCTCTTAGCAAATTCCGATGCCTCGGAAAATAATTTCTTGCACACAAGTCCTCATCACTAATATGATTTGCATGCGGGGGCCTTAACACCCCTGATGTATTAGGTGCAGGCACATATGTTCTATAGTTCATATGGTCATCTGGAGGAGCTATAAAATACTGTGGCGGGTAGCTTTGAATTGCATGGTATACCGCTGCCCTCGGATGACTCTGATCTTCTACCGCCTTGCTAGTCGACGAAGCCAAATTAGTAGGATCCGAACTAGGTCTAGTCTTGGCTCTCTCTCTCCGGTGAATATTCATGTGTCCTCCCAAGGCCTGTGCCGTTGTGAAACCTCTCTTGCAAAACACACACTCGTAAGACCGCCCTGTGCCCATGTCATCGTTCACATCCCGTCGGAGTTCAGCTTCTTCATCAGTACTAGAGGTCTTTGAATCTTGATGATCCGGATGGTTGGATTCCATGCTAAAAAACACCTTCAAGTTTTGGTTTTCTTGGATATATATGATGGTAATATGGATATCGGAAATTAGGGTTTGTAGTTATAGAGAGGAGGTGTTGGTGAAGGGGGCGAGAGGAAACAAGCACAAGGCATAGGTATTGTCATGAGAGGGTTGGGAACTTTGGACTGAAGGTGTTGTTGGGGAAAAATCTTAAAACTTTGCTCAGAGTACTTTCTGTTAAGCCGGCGGAAACTGTATTCTTCTTGTTTACTACTAATTGAACACGCGTTTTCTTAATTATTTAATATTTATTTCATTATTCTATTTGTCTTGAATTAGGGGGGGCTTGCTTTGTCATATCTCTATTGTAGGTGTGATTGTCACACAGTCATCACTTAATGTTTGCTTTTTTTACTTGAAAGAAATTATTGAATGCGCAGTTCTCATCAAGTGACTTACACTTGGTAACTCTGATAACATTTTGAAGTATCAAACCTAAAAAGTTATGTTGTTAAAAGGGAGAATTAAAAAGCACATAAGTATGTGTTATTTTTGTGTGTCGAAATGAAATTATTGTATAACTTTTAAGAAAATATAGGTAAAATCAATATAAAAAAAATTTAATGAAAAAAAATCAATATAATCTTTAGTAATAGTTGGAAATGACTCTTCTATCCTTAATGATTTGACAGAGACTTGAAAGTTGAAATCATAAACTGCATTGCGGTTTCTATTATTCAGTTACTTAGATTCAGACTATGTGTATAGTCAAATTAGTATTATATATTGGGTTTTAGTATGATGATTGTGGAATTGTAATATAAATAAATTGAGTGAAATTTGGTGTTCTAGTACATTAATCAAGATTTTGAATTTTAATACTTTTTATGCATTTAGGTTTCAGGAATTGGTAAATTTGGGATTAACAAAGTTAGTTAAGTTGTGGTTGATTACTTTTGAAATTTAGAATGTGAAATAAAGGTTGAGAGTTTTAGAATGATCAGTAATAAGGATCAAATGTGGTTTGAGTTTTTGGGCTTTTAAATGTTTTTTCTTTTGAGTTGTGGTGAAACCCTTGTGACTAGTGGTTGACATGTCACATGCAAGTTGAATAAGAAAATAATATAATGAAATAAGATTTGCCATACTTCTATAGACAAGGAAGGTGATAAATTAGTCATTACATGTATATTATTTAGGGTTTTTTAGATATTGGTCCGTGTAATTATTACGGGGTAACTCAGTGATTTGGCTCACATAACATGTCCTAAGTTTAATTATTTGGCATTGTTAAATCACATGATGGTGGTTTGATAAAGTTGAAATGTCCATGTGAGTTGCACCTGAATGGGTAAACTGTTGTGGCAAACTCACCAATTGGTCCCTTTTTTTACAAAAGAAACCTTTTTTTTTAACAAACGATATTATTTACACTAAGGGGGAGGAGTGAGTTTAGCCTCATAATGAACTAGCACAACTTATGCCACAATGCCCTAACTATGTTAAATCATTTTAATTATCCACCCAATTATGGCAACTAAATGCCCTATTATAACTCAACTATTCCCTCATGATTTTCTCGTTTTATTTATACTTGTCTAACTTCCATTTCCACTCAAAACCCCCAAAATATTAACTACCTACCAATATAAAACATTAAACTAATTTACACATTTGATAATAAAACATCAATTATTATGGTTTAATGACCTTTGGAGTTACAATATGGTACGTAGTAAAACTACATTTTCAAAATAGAAACAAACCCTTTTAGATTAATGCACCAGATGATTATATATACACATATAACTTAGAAACTTCTAGTTCAAAAGTAAAGCGTATATCAATACGTGGTTTAACCATTAGCGACCAATTAAGATGTAGTCAAGTTTGAATAATGCCACAAATTAAATGATGACATGCAGATACGAAAACAAATTAAAATAATAATTGAAAACAGTTGTTCATGCTGAACTGATCGACGTTACTCATCGCATTCGTGAGGAAAGCTGTAGGAAACTTCCTCCACATGATATATATAATAAGCAACGAACAGTGCATTTTTGGAGCTTACAGTTGTATAAGCATATACTGATTACACCATATAGTTGTGTAAATCAATTACAGAACATACATCAGTTTTGTGTCATCACAATCAACATCGTGCCCTAATTTCAGTAGCTCATGCTTCTGGTTTTAATTTGTATATTATTGTTCAAAGTGATAGGAAAAACTCTGAGCACGACTGGATTTAACAGGTATATGTTTCTATATACATGTTTCTTTCAGCGAATTGTTTCGCAACATAAAATGTTTATAATGTGAAATTGTTAATATTGGTTCGTTCATCATGACTCATGGTAATATCATACGTACGTGGTATGTTAAACATAACTCTCCATCGCGCCTATATATATAATATTGTATAATATCATGTGTATATAATATGTATAAGAATGCAGGCCAAAATATAATAATTTAGTGTAGCAGGTTACTGGCATTAGGTATATGTCGTCTGCAAATTAGCACAAGAGGTTTACATGAAAAATGACTGGACTACATTAACTCCACAAACTATTAGTTAATAATAAAACTAATCTTCGGCAATTATATATTTTTCTTGAAAGAAATGAAATTCATTCTATATGCGTGAATGAACATGTTGTGTGTAACATCCCACATCGTCTAGGGGAGTGGATCATTTAAGCCTTATATGTATATTCACATCTCCACCTAGCATGAGGCATTTTGGGAACTTACTGACTTCGGGTTACATTGGAATTCCGAAGTCAAGCGAGTTCGCACGAGAGCAATCCCAGGTTGGGTGACCCACTGGGAAGTTCTCGTGTGAGTTCCCAGAAACAAAACCGTGAGGGTGTGGCAGGGGCCCAAAGCGAATAATATCGTGCTATAGCAGAGTCGAGCCCGGGATGTGGTGGGGGCCCAGGCCAGGATGTGACAATTTGGTATTAGAGCCAACCCTGGTCGGATGTGTGCTGACGAGGAAGTCGGGTTCCTAAGGGGGGTGGATTGTAACATCCCACATCGCCCAGGGGAGTGAATCCTCTAAGCTTTATATGTATATTTTTATCTCTATTTAGCACGAGGTCTTTTGGGAACTCACTGGCTTCGGATTCTATCGGAACTTCGAAGTTAAGTGAGTTCGCGCGAGAGCAATCCCATGATGGGTGACCCACTGGGAAGTTCTCGTGTGAGTTCCCATAAACAAAATCGTGAGGGCGTGGTCAGGGCCCAAAGCGAACAATATCGTGCTACGGTGGAGTCGAGCCCGGAATGTGGTGGAGGCCCAGGGCGGGATGTGACATTGTGTCACTATATAATATACATGGACAAAAACATCTTAACATTCACTCCACACTTTTACTATATATGAATCCGTCATACAACTTCTACCTTGTTATCCTGCTATTGAATATGTACGAAAACAACCGAAGAACACACTATTTTTTATAGAATAGTGTTTGGCTGCTGAAAAAAAAAAAAGGAGTAGTAAATACTCCTGAAATAAACAAGTGTCCAATCACAAATGAATACGTATCTGAACAATTAAAGAATTGAAACTTGAACCAACATCACTCCAAATGACCCGAAAAAAATATCAACAACCCGCAAAAAAGTAATCTCTCATAGATCTGTCCTCCCCACACAACCACCCTTATCTGACTTCCTCACATCAAAGCTCTTCTTCGACCTCCCAACACATTCTGAAATCCGGATTGAGCCTTAGAGGTCGAGCCTTGGTTCTTGGCCTGGTCATTTGGAATAGTGGTGTTTTTTTCTCATAGTTTCTAATTTCAATTGTTTAGACTAGTTTCCATTTTTAATTGGATTTTCAGAAAAATTTGCTGCTTTCTTTTAGTAGCTAAGCATTATTCTTTTATATTTGATTAATTCAAATTAATCTCTGTATCATATCCTTTTCTGATGTGGGCGACAAAAAGGTGCATAGTTTAAAATAATGAGTGGACAAAACCTCAGTTCATGTTAATCTTTATCGTTGAATTTTGTCTCCAAGTAGAAGACGAAAGGTTTAAGAATTATTAAGAAGACGATTAAGACTAAGTCTGCAGGGAAATTTCTAAGAAGAAAAGATGGAATTACATGCATTCATGGACAAGCAAGAAGATGATCATGAACATGAACAACAACAACAACGTGAGTAATGCTGCAACAAACCTCAATTCCCAATCAAAATCATTTGCATCTTTTAATTTGAGTTTTAATGACCTTTCTGTTTGTTTGTTTGTTGTCTTTAATTTGTTAGCTAATAAAAAAACGGAATTTAATTGGTTCTTCCTCTATCCGACCAAATCAAACTCTAAATCTTCACAATACTCAATCTTTTTTCCTAAAGAAATTCATGAATTATTTTTTAAAACTTTTTTATAACAGTGTATCAATCACACTCTTTTTTCTGCTCTTAGGATTACTTTAAAATTGAACATAAAAATACAGAGCCATGAATATTTACAAAAAATTTAGAACCAAAGTTGGCAGACGGAACTGCCTGTCAACAATTGACCCACCGGCTTCCAGAACCATTGCATAATATTAACATATAAATAAAGTTTTTGGAATTTTATTGAGTTTCCTTGCTGAAGCCGGTGTTTAGACCGAAATTGATGGATCCTTTGTCGTTTGCAGTTTTGAAACATTAATCTCAAATAGTCAAGCTTTCAAATGGGAACATCTTTCAAAGTTCAAACTGAATAAAGAGAAGAGATGAAAGCTATTTTGAGGAAGAAAAGAGAAGAAAAAAAATGTTCCACAGTTAATAATTAATCTTAATTAAACATCAAGCAGTTGGTCTAGTAGAAAGCGAGCAAAAGTTTGGAGCCCTGAACCAAGTTCGAACTCCAACGGATACATTTTTTAGGGTCAACGAATATGCTTCACCATACCTGGAGACTAAAAGTATGTTATTGTCTCATGCATTACTGAGGTTGCATGAATAATGAGATTAGTCTATCACGAATATATGGTGGGATACCTCCTATATTCAAATAATAATAATAAAATAGAAGTTAACGTTAATTGTTTGTAATTAACTAATTCATTGTTTTGGTGTGGATATGAAATGGTGTATGCTAGATGGTCAAGAAATTTTGAAACATATGAATACAACACGAATAATTTAGTTTAACAAAATGTCAGATTAATTGCTTAGTGTGTCTAACACTCTAAGTAGTTTTAACTTATACAAGAAGAACTCAAAGAAAGATGATTAGAACTAAATAGATGGACACTCTAATTACTCTTGTTTTTCTCTTCTTCTTGTTCTTGTTCTTCTTCTTTTTTCCTTTGGCTGCAAAATCTATTAATTCCCTCCTGATTGTAGCATAGTACTGTGAAGTGTTTTAGGATTAGAATCAATAGATTTTTCAGTCTAATTGTATTTTTTTTTCTCCCAATATTAAAAGACATTTCGAATTTGAATCCCTTTTAGATAAAGGCAAAAAAAAAAAAAAAAAAAAAGGAGAGCACTTGATTAGCCTATAACAATCGTCCAAACAATAAAATGTTTGCTATTATTTAATATTAACCCAATGTGGTGTTTTGGGGAGAATTGGAGAAGGGAAAAAAAGAATCCAAAAGATTGAAATATTCCTCATTTTATGGCGAGTTTGTATGAGAATGTGAGGACAAAGTTCTATAGCCATGTGAGACCAAACCATGTAATAACTTATATTGAGTTGTGTTACTTCTCATATTATCAATTAGTTTTATGAAGGAACACCAATAGTTTTGGTATTAGAGCAGATTGACCCACGTGTGAAGCCCAACAGTCACACGTGATTCACGTCATCCAATTTGTGTTATCCATGTGTTAGGCTTGAAAATTCGCCACACATGAGGGGCATGTGAGAATGTGAGGACAAATTCCCATATCGGTGAGTGACCAAACCATACAAGGGCTTATAAGAAGTTGAACTACTCCTCATATTGCCAATTGATTCAATGGTGAAACCTTAATGTTCTTCAATTTGATTTGATTTCAATTTATTTCTCAGTTCGATCCCCCCCCCACCAAAAAGACATAACCAATCTAGCGTTCCTGGCACATTGAAAAATCTCTCGTCCTCAGCCTTGTTCTCATTTTCACTATATTAACCTATCTTAATTTTCTAGTATGCTATATACATCGAGTTCCTTTGTCAAAGATTCAATATTCAATATCTAACTATAAGAAATCTCCATATCTTTAATAAGACTAGTACAAAATACAATGAAAACATTTGATGAAAAGGATTTCGATTTTGTTTTTGGTAAAAAGAAAAAGAAGTAAGAAATATAACGAATAGAGGAAGGAGGTGCATGTACCATTTGTTTTTAGGTGGAAGAAAGAATTAAGAGGGTGGGGATGGTGACGTGCGCCGACTAGCCTATACTTTATCCCATGCCCTCATCTTTCACAAAAACAAGCACTTTGGCAGGTTCTGTCCTACTCACCCAGATGTCCATTTTTCTTGCCATTTTCTTCTCTAAATTAAACTTTAATCTTCTCACCTCATTTCAAACTTCAAACTCCATCCAACTCCCCCAATGACCACCCTAGCTTTTATTTACCAATCTCCTTTTCACAAATATCCCGTTAACTGTTCATCTTTCTTTCCTGAAACAATATCTATTAATTTATTAAATAAAAATCTTGAATGGTAGTAGTATAGTGGAGAGAGAGAGAGAGAGAGAGAGAGAGAGTGTGGTGTCATTTATCTAGTTTTGGGTTGCATTGGGCAAATTATGAGGTTCCAAATAAGGAAGGCCATCATGCAACTGCGAGACTGGGGATTTATGGGGAACATGCAAAACATCAGAAGTCGGGAAATGCAAATCTCTGGACCCTGGTGAGACAGATCTCCCGATTTCTCTGCAGCAGAGAGAGAGAGAGAGAGAGAGAGAGAGAGAGCAAAAACGCAAAATTAACCACCAATGTGTTGCATCGAGTTGGACATTCGACGAGGCAACACATACGTGACATGCAAAAATATTGATTATTTTGCATTCATAATTATGTCCTGCTCTAATTTGCATTAATTTGACATGCAATTGTGATATCTCTAATATTTGACGTACGTACGTAGGGGATCAAATCATGATGCAGATATTACATGTTAATGTTCCCTCCAGCTGCTGACAAGTCATGACAATATCCTGGCTATAAGCTATAGCCATAAATGTTGTTCTTTCTTCTCTCATATATTTTCATGAAAATATTTTGAATCCAATGGAGTGCACGTACAGCTCTGATTTAAGCAGGAGCAAGTTTTATTCCGGTTGTAAATTGTAATATATAGTACTACTCGTTTGTAAATCCAATTTTCCTTTTTGTAGACTACAGATTTGTTAAAGGTTAAAGCCAGGGAAAATAAAAATATTGGTGCTTAATTTTTGCTTCTTAAATTTGCGTAGCCTTAAAAAATCTTCTTTCCCTTCAAGTAAAATTAGAACTGCTATTCTGACTATCCTACTGTTTATAAACTAATATTCTTTTACTTATAGTTACGGTAATTACTCGCAACTACGTAGTGTAGTAAGTAATCAGATTTGAATCTTCTGCTTGGTTTAACTGTGCTAGGCTTTTTCTTTGACCGAATTAACTTAGCTAGTTAGCTAATTAAACTGCTCAACATTGGAATAATTGAATAATAAAGCAAAAGTACATACATGCAGATCTAATATTTTCAATATGTAAGTATTATTGATGAAGATTAACTATATATGTAGTTATATAACAATGTATACAAACAGTACTACATATATGCACTTAACATACATGATCAAATTTGTGCTCATTTGCACAAGAAAGGATAGAGCAACAAAGATCATATAACTAAGCTTGCAGGAACTATAACTTTTAAATTTAATTATGAAAAAAAGGCCCTCTTTCCATGCTATACAATTTTGCTTCCAGTTTTCCCATTTCCAAGAAAGTAAAGGAAGGAAAAAAAGAAAGAGAAAGAAGATGCAGGTTTGCATTTCCTAGAGAACAATCACAAGAGAGAATATCAACTATACAACCATCCCTTTTCTTTGAAACAATTAATGATATATCTCAAACAGTGTAGCAATCCAATGCCGTTTTATGAGACAGCTCAGCTCTATTTGCACGATCACCCACACAAGGACCAGCCAGTAACCCAACAATATACCACCACATGAAATATCAGAACAAGAAAAAGAAAAATGAAAATGTCAAGATTAATTAGACTAAAGACATTTTGCAGGACTGAATTTGCACAGAAATTAAGCACGCCATGAAGTAGATTAGTAGCTTAAGTACTTAAGAAATTAACTGAGAAATAAAGACAAAAAAAGCAGAAATAGAAGGTTGCACAGACATATATTTAATCATCGCAATAGATCTATTCTAAAAACTCCGCCTTCTCAAAGCATCTGATCTAATTTCATTGTAATTAGAGAAACCCCAAAAGTAAGAATATTGCACCTAAAGATGCCCAAGTCGAAGTTCCAGATCCACTTCCTCCTTGTGATCTTTGAGCAACCCTATGTCCAAATCCAAGTCCAACCCCAAGTCAACCCTAATTATATTATTCTCTTTCTCCAGATCAATCTTGTTGAAGTACTCATCATCTCTTTGTGCAAAACCCTTAAATGTGTGTCCAGCCTCATGCTCAACACCACCTCCCATGCCTTTCTTGGGAATCAGATCAGGAAAGTGATTTTCCGGCCAGTAGTCGTATCTCAGTTTCTTATTTTCATCCATAGATGAAGCTGATGAAGGTGCAGAGACCCGAGTCCTCAGAGAAGGAGAAAACAAGGAATGACATGATGAAAGAGATGAGGACGATGAAGTAGCAAAATAAGAGCTAGGGTTAGGGTTTTGAGGACACATTTCTGAAGAAAGGGTATGAGGAAGGAGTCTCAGCCTAGCTCTGTCTCTTCTATGGACATTCATATGACCCCCAAGAGCTTGAGCAGACCCGAACTCTCTCTTGCAAAAGCTACATGCGTAGTTTCTTGTAGCCCATGAAATATCACATAAATTTTCTCCTTCAAAGAAGTTGATACAATCCATTGATCTCGATCTCTTCAGTATCTTGCCACAAGTACTCAACTGATCCTTCAGTTCATCAAATGAAACATAAAAATAAAAAAATAAAAAAACAAATTTATAATCATGTTACAATGAGTAAAATGAAAACCCCATTTTCAATTTCACAGCTTGAGAGAGAGAGAGAGAGAGAGAGAGAGAGAGAGAGAGAGAGAGAGAGAGAGAGAGAGACTCACTGAGCAGTTGGATCAGAAAAGTAGTAGTTCGGATCGAGGAAAGCTAGCTGAGCTGAGACTGAAATAATGAAGACCCTATTTGATATGAAACTACTAAATAAAGGGCAAAATGCTGATACTATATCTGGATATTACTTAGCAACGGAAGTGTACAGACTTAAAAGACAGTGCTTTAACTTTTCGCCGATTCTAGGAGAGAGATGTCTAGCAAATGTGCCTTACTCTACAAATTTAATACATGATGCGAGGGTTTTGTGGTCAGTGGGAATAGGAGGAATATGGGAATATGTAAAAGCGTATGACGTTTAAAAGCACACTAAGTACTTGAAGGGTGTATAATTATTTGTACAGGACTTGCAGTATATAATAGCATATATAGCTTGATGAAGTCCCACCACAGGATTTTGCATTAATCCCAATAATTGTGGTTGTATTATATAAGAATCCCTTGAAGTTTGTATATTCTTAGAGATTGAATTTGACAAAAGTCCTGAGCTTGAAGATCTCTGGCTCTATTTATAGGCAGTTGAAGAAGTAACCTCGATCATATCGGATCGCTGACCTGAAGCAGGAGTAAATTAGTCATTTGACGCTGATAATGACTGCAATTTGTGGTTATTGGCCTTCTGTTGAGATTTACTGCGTATTGCACAATTGGCATGATGGCATCATCCTGTCTGGTGTCGCATTCTCGTCATTTAAGGAAGCGAGAGATTCCCGTGTCTGGTCGTCCATGTGGGATGTGGCAGATGCTCTTCAGGGTGGGTCGAGTCCGAGCCCTAGGACAACAATGGAGTAGTGAGAGGTAGTCGTCCGAGTCCTAGGGAGATATCCTAGATTGGGTTTTGAAGCTGGTGGGCTGATATTGCATGACCTTGAGTAAATAAAAATAAGGGTTTTTATCACAAATAGTCCTTGAAATTGAACCACCCCTTCAAGATGGTCATTGAAATTGAATGCAGTCCCTGAAAATGGGTGTCGCAATTCAATGTGGTCATTCTGTCACAATTTCATTGAAAATTCTATTACGTGCTGATGTGTCACATAAGTAGGTCTCACAAGTCTAATAATATATTAGCATATATATTAAAAGTATTTAAATAATAAAAAATAATAATTTTTAGGGTGCTTTAGATTTTGGCCCTTACAACTCATTATTTCTAGATAAAAACCCATTTATCTTTAAAGATCCAGTTTAAGCCCAAATTTAAAATTTGCAAACATATGGGAACACTATTGACCTATTAATACAATTTATTTGCACTCATGCCACTCATACTTTATGGTCCCTTTTCCAAATTCCTAAATTTATGCCAAATTAAAAGTAGTAGAAAAAGTGAAATAAAATGTAAAAAGTGTTTGTATGAACCGTGTCCATGTCAAACTAGAAAAGTAGTTTTTTTTTTTTCATGATATATTTTGTAGCAATTTTACCCATATTAATTGGTAGGTAAATTAGTTTGTTCCAATTATTTTTTTAAAAAAAATACTACACCTATATTATATATTTTGAATCAAATAACATTCCTCTAACTTGTAGGTAAATTATTTTCTATGTATTGTTATATATGTTAGACACATTTTGTT
Source organism: Malus domestica (assembly GCF_042453785.1). Taxonomy (NCBI): domain Eukaryota; kingdom Viridiplantae; phylum Streptophyta; class Magnoliopsida; order Rosales; family Rosaceae; genus Malus; species Malus domestica. Next base: position 32,073,129 of record NC_091665.1, read on the forward strand.
GTTGTATAAACATGAGTGGAACATAATATTGTTGATTTTATACATCAAACTGCATTTCTTTTGTTATAGGTAAATTATTTTCCATGTACAAGTACTTATGTTACGCACGTTTTGTTGTTGGTACATACAATATTTTGTATCATTGCAAAGAAAGATATTACATTACACCCATGGTATAATTGTTGTAGGTAAATTATTGGAAAATAATTTGTAGTTAGGTAATGAACATTTTGCATCATTAGAAATGAACATTTCAAATAGTAGGTAGGTAAATTAATTTGTTCTAATTATATAAAAAAAAGAATTACACTACACCTAGTTATATTTAATTTTTCCAATTATTAAAAAAATTTATACTACACCCAACCAAATAACATTTATCTAACTTGTAGGTAAATTATTTTCCATGTATTGTTAGACATGTTAGGCACGTTTTATTGTTGTATAAACATGGGTGTAACATAGTATTTTTAATATTGTGCATCGAACTACATTTCTTCTTAATATAGGTAAATTATTTTCCATGTATTAGTACATATGTTAGGCACGTTTTGTTGTTGGTATAAACATTATTTTGCATCATTGTAAAAAAGAGATATTATATTACACCCATGGTATAATTGTTGTAGGTAAATTAATGTGCATGTAGATAATGAAATACAATGTTCTAATATATTAATAAAAAAAGGATAAATTCAAAAGTATTCAAGAGTAGGGTGAAAAAAATTGAATCAAATAGTTTTATGAAAATTCAAAGCCTTTCTAAAAAATTAATATACAATAAATTTTTAACATTAACGTCTTCTTTTTTTCTTGCTGCAAAATCATTTACTCTCTCCTTACAATTAATTGTCTACATCAAATATATAATAGGGGTATTTTAGGCATGTGAAAAATGTAAAATGTGTGAAGTAATATGAAATTAATGAATTTGCTTATGTGGATCCTAATCATTGGGTTTTCTTTGAGTAAAAAAGTTATGTAGGGTTTTATATGAAGAAAATTGAGTTGGAATGACTAAAATCATATTTTCAGTAATTTTTATGCCAAAATTAAAAAATAAATTTTTTTTCCTTCCGTTGTCTTCCCTGCGCAGGCTTGGCTACCATGGCAGCCCTGCCCACTCCTAGCAAAAGCCAAAAAAATCCTATGGGTGTTGAGGGTTTTGCCGAAATCTTCTGCTACTCGTTGGAAAGATTGGTGCGAGGCCATCAGTCTAGGCCTTAGGTGCAGCAGTAGATCGGAGGATATGATGGGGAGGAGGTTGATGTCAGCGATGTTGGAGTCGGAAATGGAGAAGATGGTTTGGTTCGACTAGATTTTTATCGTGGTAATTCGATTGGGTGGTGAGGTGGTGCCAATTATGTTAGAATGGGTCGAGTGCCAAAAATTGAGCCATGGTGGGCAGGGTTGCCACGATGGGCAAGACTGCAGCCAAGTTTGCTTGACGGGCGACATGAGATTTTTATTTTTTTAATCATAATTTTTATTTTGACATAAAAAATTATTTTTTATTATTTAAATATTTTTAATTCCATGGTAATATTTAATTAGAGTTGTAGGACTCACTTATGTGACACATTAGCACATAACATAATTTTTAACGAAATTATTACGGAATGACCAAATTTATTTGTGACGCTCAATTTCAAGGATCATCTTGATGAGGTGTTTCAATTTCAAAGATCATTTGTGATAAAAACCCTAAACATAAAGGAAAACTTATGAAAAAAGCTTCAAATCTTTGCATTTTAATAAAAAAATCATCTACTAACTTTATTTAATAATAATGACAAAAAAATAAAAAATAAAAAATAAACACAAAAAATCCAACTCGAGTTGGGCGCGTGCCCCCCCCCCCCCCAACTCCCCATTTCCCCACTTCCCTCTTTTCTCCCATTGACAGCTGCATTCAGATTAGGGCTGGTTCGGGTCAGGATCCCAAACCGAAACCCAAAGCCCGAATCCCAAACCGACTCCTTTCAGGATGCAATTCTAAAACCCGAAACCTTATTAAAATTTTGGTGTTCCCAAATTTCGGGATTCCCGAAATTGTTTCGATTTTTCGGTTCGGGATCGGGAATGACTACAGTCCTAATTTAGAAGATCGAATCAATGCAGATCCTAAATCCCAAATTTACAAACAAACCCTAAAAATTCAGAGATTCAACAATACAAAGATCGAAGAAGCCTTCGATCAAAATTCAAAATCAGAAAGCCAAATATAAACATATCAAGCAGTAATTGAAATAAGGGGATTTTCATTCATTCTAAATCTCCAAATTGAAAGTTCAAAACCTTCTCAACTTTAGAATCCAAATCAAAATCAAGGTACAATAATTTCATGAATTTTGACACCTTCATTATCATATCAGAGAAGCTTCGGTTTGGAGGTTGTTCGAGGTGGAACCATGGAAGCCTGGATTTGGAATATGGAGGAGTCATAGAGGTGTGGTGGTCGGTTGGACGTGTTGAGTCTGCTCATAAAGGGAGGAGGAGAAGAGTAGAGTGTAGAGACGATTCGAGAGATTAAAGAGAGTGTTGAGTTTGTTGACATAGCTGAGGAGGAGAGGAGAGAGTGCAAAGATATTTGAGAGGTTAGAGAAAGAGTGCAGGTGGTCTGAGTGAGAGGGAGTGCTGACACATTTGAGAGATTAGAGAGAGTGAGGTCTTTTACCCAACGGTTACAATTTATTCTAATATATATAATATATGATAAATAAATGTATAATATGTATACAAATCGGTTCGGGATTACCGAACATCTGCCAACCAAGTCCCAATTCCCGTACCGAATTCCTAGGATTTTTTCGGGATTTTTCGGTTTTGAATTCAGGAATTTTCGGTCGGGTTCAGGTAATTCGGGATTTTTTTCCAACCCTAATTCAGATTATTATTATTATTATTATTATTATTAATTTTTTATTTTATTTTTTTGCTTAGAATTAGAAAAAAAAAACTTCAAATTAAATTACATTCCCCAATTATATTTTTATGGTGTTGTTTCCCAATAGTAGTCAAGATGACGAGAGATTTTTTAATGTGTCTAGAACACAGGTGGGTGTTACACCAAGTATCTCTATATAAGTGGTGAGATTCTTTTGTTAAAAAATTAATAACATAAAATATTAAAATTTCCCACCACTTATATAATAACACGTGGTGTACCACTTGTATTACCGGCACAAGGAAAAAAATCTATCCAAGATGACACACATTATCAAGAAATTGGATGACGAGCTCCATTTATTATTGTAGGTATGTAAAAAATGTGAGGGAGTTTGAATTTGGTAATTGAAAACAACTTTTAAAATATAATTACTGAGAACGTAATAATCTTCTCAAGGTTTTAATCTAAAAGACCACTTATAGGTTCATCGTTTTCAGCGTAATATGTGCTTTTATAGGACCAAAAAGGGTATAAATTTCAAATTTTATGAAACTGAACCAAGAATTATACATTATTTATAAAACTTGACCAATAAGTTGACACTATTTATGAAACTAGATCAATAACTAGACACTATTTATGAAACTGGACGAATAAGTAGACATTATTTATGAAACGAAACCAAGAATTAGGCACTATTTCTAAAACTAAACCAATATGTTGAAACTATTTATGAAACTAGACCAAGAACTAGGCACTATTTGTGAAAGTTGACAAATAACTAGATACTATTTATGAAATGGGACAAAGAAAGAAACACTATTTATGAAACTGTACTAATTACTATACACTATTAATGAAACTAGACGAATAAGTAGACACTATTTATGAAACAAAAACAAGAATTAGGCACTATTTCTGTTGATGCACAAAATCAGTGAGGACTTTGGTACAACAGAAAGTGTTAAGTTTGTGACATTCGCTAGATTGCTCTGGTCACTAGTGTGGATAAGTAAGTAAATGGATAGGGACAGGGAAGCAAACACAAGATGTACGTGGTTCACCCAGATTGGCTACGTCCACAGAGTAGAGGAGTTCTCATTAATGTGAAGGGTTTACACAATACATAGGTTCAAGCTCTCCTTTAGTGAGTACTAGTGAATGATTTAGTACAAATGACATTAGGAACTATTGTGAGAGAATGATCTCTATTTATAGAAGAGAGTTTCTAGTTTCATTCTAACATTGACACGTGTCGTGTTGTGATTGGCTTCTGACGTCGACACATGTCACGTTGTGATTGGCCTCCTAGTTGGAGGGAAACTCTTCTGGGTCCTTGACGGTATAACGTTGACCAGTGCTCAGTAGTTTCGAGATTGGTCAAGCATGGTACAAACAATGCTCCCCTAAGTTCCCAAGTGAGGGAAGTTCCTCGGTTGGGGACTTACAAGATCCAAGCCATTAAGTAATCACGAAACTTCTAAGTACCGAAGTGTGGTATCATTTTCACTTGCCTTATCTATCTCATATGTAGATGTGGCATCTTCTCTAGAAGTACTTTTCCTCCATCCAAGGGTGGTATCTTTAACCGATGAAGATGCACAAGGTAATGTATCAATTTCAGTTGAAGCTTACTTGTAGTTTCGGGCTTGATCAAGTGCGATACAAACCCTATAGTAAGAGTCCCCCAAGTCGTCGAGCTAGGAGATTTGCCAAATGAGGTAACAGACAAGGTAAGCAATCAGACTTCCAAGCAAATAACCTGGATCAGAGGTTTGACTTCGGCTTTCGGTTGATTGTTCTCATTCTCCTTGTGTCGTAAAAAGCAACAAGGATAAGGAGAAGCAAATGAAGAAGAGATGATATGAGATACTTTTTCTTTTGAAGAAGTAACTTTCCACAAGCTTATTCTTGAACTGGGCTGGAGGGTTTTCTGGTTTCTTCTAGAGTATAAGGCCGACTCAAGAATTTGAGGGTCAAAACAAGTCCATCAAATCTAGAGTACGTTCGACCTTGATGATATGGGATACTTTTGCTGTTGACAAAGTAGTGGATGTATCGGCACGTGTTCTGTTACGCTTGTCTCCACATGCTTCCTTGTATCCTTCTCACTTGCCTTATCTGTTCATCAGGCAGATATGGTATCTTCTCTTGAAGCATAAGATGTTGAAGATGAGTACTCGAGAGTAATGCCGGATAAGTAATCAGGCAACGGGTTCCAGGCAGTCAGTTCCTGATTCGAAGCTTGATTCCAAGTGCTGACTGATTGCTCTCTTTCTCCTTGTCTTGCTGATAAGAACAAGGCCAAATGAAAACACAAGGAAAAAACATGATATGGGATACTCTTGCTTTTAACCCTGATGATATGAGATACTGTTGCTTTGGTGTAGCTTGTTTGCATAGGTATTATCGGGAGGAAAATAAGCTGAGTATTTCGAGAGATTCTGCTGAGAGTGCCCTCTCGGATGTGAAGAAAAGTTGAGCATTTTTTTTATTTGCAGGTCTGCCTGGCTGTGGAGGATGGAGGTCGACATATATAGGAGTCTCCCCAACAACAAGTAGTAGTGCTATTCTTTTACCCTTATTGGTCATAGCAATGTAGTGGGAGCTGCAAGCTTCACGTGTTTTAACTTTGTCAGAGCACTTTGAAAAAATGGTTTGTAGTATTTGGAAAGCTGATGTTGTGTGTAAAGATTGCAGACAAGCTTTATCCAAGGAAATCTTGCTCTCGAAGTTCGGAGAACGGTGCCTCTTCAATTTTTGAACAAGCAATCCTATCGGGGATTTGGCTATCGAGATTCAGAGAATGGTGCCTTTTCGATTTTGAGAAAGCAATCCTGTTGAGAGTCTGACTATTGAGATTCGAAGAGAAGTGTCTCTTCGATTTTTGAGAAAGTAATCCTGTTGGGAGTCTGGCTCTCGAGATTCGGAGGGTGGTGCCTCTTCGATTTTTGAGCACATAATCCTGTTGAGAGTCTGGCTCTCGAGATTCAGAGAGTGGTGCCTCTTTGATTTTTGAGAAAGCAATCCTGTTGAGAGTCTGGCTCTTGAGATTCAGAGAGCGGTATCTCTTCGATTTTTGAGAAAGTAATCTTGTTGGGAGTCTGGCTCTCGAGATTCGGAGGGCGATGCCTCTTCCATTTTTGAGCAAGTAATCCTGTTGGGAGTCTGGCTTTCGAGAATCGGAGAGTGGTGCCTCTTTGATTTTTGAGCAAGCAATCTTGTTAGGAGTGTTTTCTCGAATGTGAGTAAAGGTTGGGCATTTTTGCCAGTCTGCCTTGCCACGGAGCACGGAGGTTGACACACATAGAGACTTTCCGGTTATCAAGCAGTGATGCTGTTCCTTTACCCTTGTGGGTAATAATAGGGTAGCTGGACCTTCAAAATTTATGTGTCTAAACTTTGTCAGAGATATTTGGCAAAGTTATCTATGGTACCCGAGGAGCTGATTTCACGTGTGGAAAGTGGTGCTTCTTCGATTTTTGAACTAATGGCCATGTTGCCCTTTCTTTTATAAGGGCACCAATTGTGTGCAAGAAGTACATTAAGAGAGTTATTGCTTGTAGGATTTTTCTCCTTACTTCAAAGGTTTATTGCACCTCATTTCTCCTTCATCATTTCTGAGAATGTCTGGCCCATCCGACCGTCGTTTTGACTTGAACTTTGGTGAAAAGGCAGCCATGCTTTCTCAAGACAACATATGGCGCCCATCCTTCTTATCCCTTATTGGTCATCTTACCATTGGGGACTCTGTGAAGAAGAATGATATGACCGCTGCGATGGTGGCTAAGAACCTTCTCACTCCCAAAGATAACAGACTACTTTCCAAACGGTCTGATGAGTTGGCTGTTAAGGATTCTCTGGCTCTCACTGTTCAGTGTGCAGGTTCTGTGTCTAATATGGCCCAACGCCTATTTGCTCGAACCCACCAAGTTGAATCATTGGCGGCTGAAGTGATAAGTCTCAAACAGGAGATCAGAGGGCTCAAGCATGAGAATAAACAGTTGCACAGGCTCGCACATGACTATGCTACAACCATGAAGAGGAAGCTCGACCAGCTGCAGGAATTTGATAGTCAGATTTTACTTGATCATCAGAGGTTTGTGGGTTTGTTCCAAAGACATTTATTGCCTTCGTCTTCTGGGGCTGTACCGCGTAATGAAGCTCCAAATGATCAACCTTTGGTGCCTCCTCCTTCTGGGGTTCTGCCTAGTACTGAGGCTTCGAATAATCACCCTTTGGTGCCCCTCTTTCTGGGGCTCTACCGACTGCTGAGACTTCTCCTGAGCAACCTTTGTGAAGGCTCCTTCTTGTTTGTTTATTTTGATTCATGTATATGTACATATTTGTAACTTATCGGAGATATCAATAAACAAGCTTTGCTTCATTTCAACGTATTGTGTTAAATACACCAAGGCCTTCTTCACTAAGTTCTTTGAATTTTTCCTTTTGTTGAAGGTTTGTGAGTGAAGCATGTAGGTTGGGTAGTGCTCCCGTAATTTCCCAAGTGAGGAAAACTTTTCGGTTGGAGACTTGAAAAATCCCAGTCACTGAGTGGTCGTGAGACTTCCGAGTATCAATGTGCAGTAGTATATGGTAGAAGTCCCCCAAGTCTCCGGTCGAGGGAGTTGACGAATGAGGCATTTCCTTTCTAAGTGGTAGCTGAAAACTCCTTTTTCATATATATATTTATTATGAAAGTTGTTAGGCCCAAAGAAGAAGAGGCCTAGGCAATTTTTTTTTGAATTTTCGAAATTTCGAATTTTTAAATTTTTGAATTTTTGAAAAAAAATATATATTTTTTAAAGCTTTGTAGGTGAAGCTTTGTTGGGTACCATGAATTGATTTTGCTTCACACTATTTTGATCAAGATAGTGTGAAGTTTTTGTAAGTGAAGCTTTTGTGGGTGAAGTTTTTGTGGTGGGGGAAGCTTTTATGGGTGAAGCTTTTGTGGGTGAAGCTTTTGTGGTGGGAAGATAGTGTGAAGCTTTTGTAGGTGAAGCTTTGTAGGTGAAGCTTTTGTGGTGGGTGAAGCTTTTGTGGTGGAAGAAGCTTTTATGGGGGGAAGCTTTTGTGGTGGAGGAAGCTTTTGTGAGTAAAGTTTTTGTTGGTGAAGCTTTTGTAGGTGAAACTTTTATGGGTGAAGCTTTTGTAGGTGAAGCTATTGTGGGTGAAGCTATTGTGGGTGAAGCTTTTGTAGGTGAAGCTTTGGAGTTGAAGCTTTGTAGGTGAAGTTTTTATTGATGAAGCTTTTATGGGTGAAGCTTTGGAATTGAAGCTTCTGTGTTTAATATGGCCCAACGCCTATTTGCTCGAACCCACCAAGTTGAATCATTGGTGGCTGAAGTGATAAGTCTCAAACAGGAAATCAGAGGGCTCAAGCATGAGAATAAACAGTTGCATAGGCTTGCACATGACTATACTACAAACATGAAGAGGAAGCTCGACCAGCTGCAGGAATCTGATGGTCAGATTTTACTTGATCATCAGAGGTTTGTGGGTTTGATCCAAAGACATTTATTGCCTTCGTTTTCTGGGGCTGTACCGCGTAATGAAGCTCCAAATGTTCAACCTTCGGTGCCTTTTTCTTCTGGGGTTCTGCCTAGTACTGAGGCTCCAAATAATCACCCTTTGGTGCCTCCTCTTTCTGGGGCTCTGCCGACTGTTGAGACTTCTCCTGAGTAACCTTTGTGAATGTTCCCTCTTGTTTGTTTATTTTGATTCATGTATCTGTACATATTTGCAACTTATCGGAGATATCAATAAACAAGCTTTGCTTCATTTCAACGTATTGTGTTAAATACACCAAGGCCTTCTTCACTAAGTTCTTTGAATTTTTCCTTTTGTTGAATCTTGTATGTTGAAGCTTTGTGAGTGAAGCATGTAGGTTGAGGTAGTGCTCTCTTAATTTCTCAAGTGAGGAAAACTTCTCGGTTGGAGACTTGAAAAAATCCAAGTCATTGAGTGGTCGTGAGACTTCCAAGTATCAATGTGTAGTAGCGTATGGTAGGAGTCCCCCAAGTCTCCGGTCGAGAGAGTTGACGAATGAGGTGTCTTGCTAGTAGCCAAGTTTCCAAAGTAAAAAATTTCACCGTTTTCCTTTCTAAGTGGTAGCCCAAAACTCCTCCTTCATATATATTTGTTATGAAAGTTGTTAGGCTCAAAGAAGAGGAAGCCTAGCCTTTTTTTTTTTTTTGAATTTTTGAATTTTTGAATTTTTGAATTTTTGAATTTTTGAATTTTTGAATTTTTGAATTTTTGAATTTTTGAATTTTCTAATTTCCGAAATATATATATATATATATATATTAAGCGTTATATGTGAAACTTTGTAGGTGAAACTTTGTTGGGTACCATGAATTGATTTTGCTTTACACTATCTTGATCAAGATAGTGTGAAGCTTTTGTAGTTGAAGCTTTTGTGGGTGAAACTTTGTGGTGGTTGAAACTTTTGTTGGTGAAGCTTTTGTGGTGGGGGAAGCTTTTGTGGGTGAAGCTTTTATGGTGGGGGAAGCTTTTGTGAGTGAAGTTTTTATGGGTGAATCTTTTGTGATGGGTGAAGCTTTTGTGGGTGAAGCTTTTGTTGGTGAAGCTTTTATGGGTGAAACTATTGTGGTGGGTGAAGCTTTTGTTGGTGAAGCTTTTGTTGGTGAAGTTTTTATGGGTGAAGTTTTTGTGGATGAAGCTTTTGTAGGTGAAGCTTTTGTGGTGGGTGAAGCTTTTATGGGTGAAGCTTTTGTAGGTGAAGCTATTGTGGGTGAAGTTTTTGTAGGTGAAGCTTTGGAGTTGAAGTTTTGTAGGTGAAGCTTTGGAGTTGAAGCTTTTGTTGGGTACCATGAATTGATTTTGCTTCATGCTATCTTGATCAAGATAGTGTGAAGCTTTTGAGAATTTGTAGTTGTCCTCCATTGATGAAGCTTTTGTTGGTGAAGCTTTTGTGGTGAAGCTTTGTTGGGTACCACGAATTGATTTTGCTTCACACTATCTTGATCAAGATAGTGTGAAGCTTTTGAGAATTTGTAGTTGTCCTTCATTGATGAAGCTTTTGTTGGTGAAGCTTTTGTGGTGAAGCTTTGTTGGGTACCACGAATTGATTTTGCTTCACACTATCTTGATCAAGATAGTGTGAAGCTTTTGAGAATTTGTAGTTATCCTCCATTGATGAAGCTTTTGTTGGTGAAGCTTTTGTGGTGAAGCTTTGTTGGGTACCATGAATTGATTTTGTTTCACACTATCTTGATCAAGATAGTGTGAAGCTTTTGAGAATTTGTAGTTGTCCTCCATTGATGAAGCTTTGTTGAATTTCCCTTTTTTTTTTTTTTTGGGAAACTAGAAATTTGAAAATGTGGGAGAGACAACATATACAAATTTTGCTTCCACACTGTTGAGCGAGAGATTGTGATGCAAGCCACACCTTGTAGTAGTCGAAGGTTTGGATGAACCATATAAATTGAATTTGCTTCGAACAGTCTTGAATTTGCTTCGAAGGTTTGAGAATTGTAGTTGCCCTCCATTGATGAAGCTTTTGTTCGCACCATAAATTGGTTTTGCTTCACACTGTCTTGATCAAGAGTGTGTGAAGCTTTTGAGAATTGTGGTTGAACTTCTTTGATGAAGCTTTTGTTGGCACCATAAATTGGTTTTGCTTCACACTGTCTTGATCAAGAGTGTGTGAAGCTTTTGAGAATTGTGGTTGCCTTCCATTGATGAAGCTCTTGTTGGCATTATAACTTGGTTTTGCTTCACACTGTCTTGATCAAGAATGTGTGAAACTTTTGAGAATTGTGGTTGAACTCCTTTGATGAAGCTTTTGTTGACACCATAAATTGGTTTTGCTTCACACTATCTTGATCAAGAGTGTATGAAGCTTTTGAGAATTGTGGTTGCCTTCCATTGATGAAGCTCTTGTTGGCACCATAAATTGGTTTTGCTTCACACTGTCTTGATCAAGAGTGTGTGAAGCTTTTGAGAATTGTGGTTGAACTCATTTGATGAAGCTCTTGTTGGCACTATAAATTGGTTTTGTTTCACAATGTCTTGATCAAGAATGTGTGAAGCTTTCTACGAGTTGTAGTGGTTGCATTGTTACAGAGGGGAAATGTCTGAAGCAGATGCAGGAGGGCTGAATAGCTTGATGTTCGTATGCCATGCACTGGAGTTGTTGTTGGCTTGCAATAAGAATTTGTTGGTGATTATAACTCTTGTTGGGCATAAGTGCTCCCCTAATTGAGTTGTCAAGCTTGAGGGTTTTTTATTATTTGTGAATGCTAGGAGTTCACATGTATAAGTTGTACCACTCGTCTTCTGGTAGGTGGAATGAATGGTGAGTTGCTTTCATCACTTGGTTGGTGGTATGAAGATGAGTTCCCTCATCACCTTTCATCACATTTCATCACCTGGTTGGTGGCACAATAATGAGTTCCTTCTTCACTTGGTTGGTGGCATGAATGACAAGTTGCCAAATGATATTAGAGTACGGGTTGTACATTTCATCAACTGGTTGGTGGCATGAAGATGAGTTCCTTCTTCACCCGGTTGGTGGTATGAGTGGCAAGTTGCCAAATGATATTAGAGTACTGGTTGTATATTTTATCACCTGGTTGGTGGCATGAAGAAGAGTACGGGTTGCACATTTCATCACCTAGTTTGTGGTATGAAGATGAGTTCCTTCTTCACCTGGTTGGTGGCATGAGTGGCAAGTTGCCAAATGATATTAGAGTACGGGTTGTACATTTCATCACCTGGTTGGTGGCATGAAGGAGAGTATGGGTTGTACATTTCATCACCTAGTTGGTGGCACGAAGATGAGTTCCTTCTTTACCTGGTTGGTGGCATGAGTGGCAAGTTGCCAAATGATATTAGAGTATGGGTTGTACATTTCATCATCTGGTTGGTAGCATGAAGATAAGTTCATTCTTCACCTGGTTGGTGGCATGAGTGGCAAGTTGCCAAATGATATTAGAGTACGGGTTGTACATTTCATCACCTGGTTGGTGGCATGAAGGAGAGTACGGGTTGTACATTTCATCACCTCGTTGGTGGCATGAAGATGAGTTCCTTCTTCATATTTCATCACCTGGTTGGTGAGAATAAGGGCAATGTGTCGAGGCACATTGTAGACACAAAGTATGTTGAACCCTTTCAAAGCACAGTTGGCTTATGTATGGATGTGTTGGAATGTATGATGTTTATGTATGAATGTGTTGGAATGTATAATGTTTATGTTAATTGATATGAGTGATGCTTATGAATGTTTTAATATGCATGAAGGGATCCATGCTTTTGATATGTGAACCATGTTGGTTTTAACACTTAGTATCACATACTTTATGTCAAAGTACGCATGTTGAAGCTCTAAGTTGGAGTATAAGGGTAGGTCAGCGTAGGCCAAGTATTCCAGTGCTAGGAACGCAAAAGACTCAGAAGAAGTTGTTTGAATTCCCTCTTCTTTAAATATTTGCCGAATGGCTTGTGTGACAAAAGATCTCAAACGGTTGAGAGTCAAAATATTTGTAATGTGTATGCCTTCTTATAATAGCATTTCCTTCAGTACCTAGTCCTCCACTTTGAAAGAGTGAGGCTTGGCCCCATAGTCATAATAGTCGACGGTACGTTCACCCTTGGTTGTCTTGATACGAACTTTTATCCCTCTTGTTGTAATGGGCTTGCTGTGAGTAAAAATCCTTCCTCTTACCAAGAGACAGATACATTTGGTGACTTTGCGAGTAGCTAAATGAGGCAGGAGATTATGGGTGTCTGAATGACCAATATCTCCTCACTTGGTAGAACTTGACTTCAATTTCCCATTTGTTGATAGGGGTTAACCATATGGGGGTTCCCTTAGTATGTCTTTGTTTCGGGCGGAGGCGTGGTTTTAAGCCTGTGCCATCACCTCAGACTAAGTCTTCCAAGTGTTGGCATTGATCATGTACTTGAAGAAATAATCACGTAGGCTTGCCATGAAGGCCTTGATGGCGGTCTTGTTATCTGCCTCAGCGCAGCGAGAATACTCATGATTGAAGCGACCGGCATACTCTCGTAGTGACTCGTCCGACTTTTAGCGAATAGTGTACAAGTTATCAGTTTAGAGCTCTACTAGAGAGGGTGGAGGGGAAGAGAAGACATCGCTCTTCATCGGTGTGCATCCGATATGCCATGGTGGACTCAAAGAGGTTAAGGTGTTCAATTGGGTCCTCCCTTCCAGTATAGAGTTGTAAACCAAACTTTTGTTTTGTCTTCGTTTGAAGAGGGGTGTCGATGATCCTTCTTGTGAGAGGGCCAGGCCTGGGTTGGTTCCAGTCAGGTATCTCGGCCTGACGTTCGGCATTCAACTTGTTTACTTCCTCAAGGAGTTGTAGAACAAGGGGGTCCTGAGTGGAGTCATGTACCACTGGAATTTTCTTTCATAAGTCTCCATCGCCTCTTGGAAGTAGGAAAGTTTGAGCAAGGGCATGTGGTTTTTTCTTGGACTCGCTGTACTGACTTCTAGAGTGAGTCTGTCGGAATACCTCAGAGTCCCCCGTACCTTCATGTTCCTCTGGGACCTGTCGTTCCTTCCCTAGATTGGCAGCTGGCCTGGGTCGTAGGAGGGGACCGAGTCTTTCAGAAACCCTTGGGTCATTGATCTTCGAGTATATGTGGAAGGGATTTTCTCGACATTGCTTTAGGAAGTCTCGGCAGTCACGATAAACGGCTTTTGATCATTCCAACCCTTCTACAAGGAGGTGTCTTCCTCCACTTCTTCTACTTCGGGTCGAAGCATCTGGGTTGAGAGAAGTCTCATGTTGATCAATGTTTTGATGATTAGCTCGCTCCTCCTCAGGGATACCTATGTTGAAGGGAGGTGACCCTCCGTTTTAAGGGGCATCCAGATGATGGTTAATGTCCATAGGGGCAACGAGCTCACGTGTTTGAGTACGCCTAGTTTCGTGTAACGTCTCAAAGAGTTTCTCATACTACTCCTGGAGGACCTCATTCTTTATTCTATCTTGTTGTTTTGAGCTTCTAGCTCATCGACTTTAGCTTGAAGATCAACCCTATTTCCTTCATTCTTTCGTTGCTTCGCACTAGGTGCAAGAGGGGTGTCATTCTGTGTGTTGTGGCTTCCTTCGCTCCCCATGTTGGAGAGGGATGCCTGGTCAAAAGAGAGTGTACGAATGGTGGAAACCAACTTGGCAAAGCTGAAGAGAGTGGGAATAAGTGTCGTTCCCACAGACGGCGCCAAATGTTGATGCACAAAATCAGTGAAGACTTTGGTACAACAGAAAGTGTTAAGTTTTTGACCTTCGCTAGATTGCTCCGGTCACTAGTGTGGATAAGTAAGTAAATGGATAGGGACAGGGAATCAAACACAAGATGTACGTGGTTCACCCGGATTGGCTACGTCCACGGAGTAGAGGAGTTCTTATTAATGTGAAGGGTTTACACAAGTACATAGGTTCAAGCTCTTCTTTAGTGAGTACTACTGAATGATTTAGTACAAATGATATTAAGGAATATTGTGAGAGAATGATCTCTAGTTTCATTCTGGCATTGACACGTGTTGTGTTGTGATTGGCTTCTGACGTCGACACGTGTCGCGCTGTGATTGGCCTCCTGGTTAGAGGGAAACTCTTCTGGGTCCTTGACGGTATAACGTTGACCAGTGCTCAGTAATTTCGGGATTGGTCAAGTATGGTACAAACAATTTCTAAAACTAAACCAATATGTTGAAACTATTTATGAAACTAGATCAAGAACTAGGCACTATTTGTGAAAGTGGACAAATAACTAGATACCATTTATGAAATGGGACGAAGAAAGAAATACTATTTATGAAACTGTACCAATTACTATACACAATTAATGAGACTGAACCCAATAATTATGCACTATTTATGAAACATGACCAAGAACTAAGCATTATTTCTAAAAGTGAATAAAGAACTAAGCACTATTTATGAAACTGGACCAATAAATAGTGTAGTATCGTTCAGTTTCATAAATAGTGTTCAATTTTATAAACAATGTCTATGATGAACACACAGGTCTCGCGCGTAAGGTTTTTACAAACAGGACCTGTTGTTGAGATGTGTACCACAAAAATAGTTTTGCTGGATTTTTAACATATTTTGATGATATGGACAAAGTGAGATGCGAGTTTGATTTTTAGGGGATTAAGTAACAAAATTTAAGTATCAGGCTCAAGTTGAGTTTTATAGGTAGATGTAAATTAAGGCTTAATCGTTCACAATACAATGATGGACAATCATTACAATAATTGTTTGCACCCTTTTTTAATGCCGGTTTTAATTATTGCATTATGAATTATTGAAGCCTTGTAATTTTGAATTACAGGATTATACCGTATATAATTACAAGTTGCCACTTATATGCTATGCATGAAAGGGATTTGGGATTTTACTCCAAAAACCAAAATGCTGAAAAACAAAATCAAAACATAAGAGAATTTTACAAGTAAATCCGGATAATTCCCCGTTATTGAATCTAACTATGAAATTTATGAGATTTTACTCACATGACGGAGCTACAGTTACACCAAAAAAGTTACGAGAAAACGAGAAATTTGGCTTAGAGCAGTTGTTTGAAAAAAAAAGCACCACAATATATACATTGAGTTGAGATAATTTAACACCCTGAAGCTGTCTAATAAAATCAATTACAGTGAAATGCTAAAGTAAAATTGGAGGAAGCTTCTTGTGCACGTTAAGGCCGTGGCCGGTTAACAAGGCAAACTGAAATCACAACGGACGTTACTACCCTAAATTTACTACATTTGATCCCTTGCTACACACTACCTGACCAATGGATCTGTATAATCTTGAGAGAAACTTGTCGGTCTATGAACCGGTATGAAGCATATGGGACGTATATGTTCAAGTCTGGCGATCTATTTACAGTGCCAGAAGTCTGACGGTTAATGAGAGACGCATGTCTAAGCAAGAAAGAAGAAAATAATTAGAACAAGCTCCGTCAGAAGAAGTCATCAAAAGCCCCCTCCTTCTCGTTTTCAGATCCTGCAATGTATCATCGAGGGAAAAATGAAAACGTAAAACACTGAAACACAACTCACAAGTCATAAACATATTGAATTGTGGCGATTTAATCTCGCCATAGAAACATTACATGTTTTGTATGATATAGGACCACTGTCTTTGGTGAAATCACATACAAAGTGGGGGACCAGTTGCAAACTTACTTAGAATATTGATGGTTGTTCTGAATTAAAAAGTACCTACATATGACCAGAAAACCAAAATACATATAACTAAACTAACCTGAAACTTCTCCGCCTGAAACGTCCTGAACTATAAGCTGGATAGAACTGGGGCCGGTAGAAGAAAAGTTAACTGAACTTGTAGCTGGAGCTGGAAAAGTGAAATCTGAGTCGGTGGATGAATAATCAGAGTTACTGGAAATGCTATCAAACCCTTCGTGTCTAACCAAAGGTCCTGAAGTTGTTGAACTTGACTTGGATGCTGTAGATAATATTGTTTTCAGCTCGGAAACTTGGTTTGACATGCAATATATCATCCTGAAACACACTAGATTATATTTAGTATTAGTCAAATGAATTTATGAGCAGCTTTACAAACATCAGAATGATTGCAAGTTGTCATATATGCACAAATCTAAACAAATTAGAAGCAAAATTCCCGTCACTGAAATGCTGTCTCTGGTGCTTTCCAGCTTATTGCATCATGTACCCAAAGAAAAAAAAAATCTTGATTAATGGTCAAAAGAAATTTATATTGGGAATCTCATTACAGTGATTCTGAATTGAATTACTCTTTTTTTTTTTTTTTTGTCAAAAAGAAAAACCTATAGCACGCTTGAAAAAATAGGATTTCAAAGTCCTAACACATAGAAACTATATTTGATTCCTATTTTTGTGAAGAAACTAGACCAGCACATACACAAGATGAATGAGAACAGAAATACTGATGAGTATAATTCGTACTACCTGTTCAA
Source organism: Malus domestica (assembly GCF_042453785.1). NCBI lineage: Eukaryota > Viridiplantae > Streptophyta > Magnoliopsida > Rosales > Rosaceae > Malus > Malus domestica. The sequence continues at coordinate 32,089,990 of NC_091665.1, forward strand.
AGATTCCTGAAGTTGAAGAACTATTCTTTCAGTTTCCTCTAACTTTCTACGTCCTTCCTCACTTGATACCCGAGCTTCTACGTATCTCCTTTCACACTCATTGGCTCTTTGTTTTTCAGCTTGCAACATGACCTATGTGAAAACAGACAGGAGTATCAAATTGTAGATGCTGTAATTCCGAAGCCAGTTTAAAATGACAACAATAATGGAATAAATAGAATGGTAATTCTCTTATTTATACGTTCAATATCATTACCTTCAGACTTTCAACTTCTGCAGTAAGAATTTTAACTCTTTCAGCGTTTTGATCAGGACTTGAAAGATCTTCGGTTATAGAGCATGCATCTTCAATTTCTACCTGTGCAACCTGACTTTTAGACAATGCATCTATTTCAAACCCTCTGCTTACATTAGTAAGCAGGGAGGACTCTGCATTTGTTGCCTCTTCAACCTTTTCTTTTTCCAAGTCAGTCTGCAAACATAATCTAAGCTTCAGTAAAAAGTAAAAACACTTAAAAAAGCACTACCTTGCATAATGCTCCTGATTTTGTACAAGGTATAATACTCGTCTGTAGAAAATAGATTTCATCATGAGAATTTAGAAGTAAAGATACTTTGTGCCGCATTATTGTAAGTGCCATCCATTGATTTCAGCACTTTAACGAAAAGCACCTGGTACTGTTCACTTTAATGAAAAACCACATTTTTACACTAAAAAATCAATCTTGGTACTATTCACTTTATCCTTTATTTTGTCCTTGTCATTAAAACTCAAAGTTTTCAAGCCCTTTTCATTAGTTTTCCTTATTTAATAATAGGGCACGCTTTCGTAATTTCTATCAGTGAAACCTGATAATAAGGCAACAAATCTGTTGCATCAACTTTGCTTACATTAGCTTGCACGGAGGGCTCCAACTTCGGTGTTTCTGCTATTTTTGTCTCCAAATCAGTCTGTACAAATGGGCAAAATCCAGTTAACGAACTTGAAAGTACAATAGTTGTCTGTAAAAAGGATAGTTCCATTACAAGAATTTAAAAGTGAAGATATTTAGTGCCACATTAACCGTAGCATAAATGTTTAACATTCAAATGCGAAGCATGATTTCTTAACAAGAGCTTAGAAGTAAGAAATTTGGTGCTGCATTATTGATACTTCTTTAAGTTTCTTATTACCTGAACAATAACTTTAGGCTTAGATTGGGCTCTACATCTAAAAACATCACGAGCAGCCATTGCACGTAAACCTGTCTGTAGACAAGTGAGAAGAATTTAATTTTGAGATTTTCTCCGGGTGTTTCACATATCCTTAGAGAATGTGAAAAGAAACCAAATACGTAAAATTAGAGAAACAGGAAACTAGGCCACCTGAATAATAACTGCCGCATTAATTCTACATCTAAAAACATCACGAGCAGCCATTGCCCGTAAACCTGTCTGTAGACAATTGAGGAGAATTTAATTTTGAGATTTTCTCTAGGTGTTTCACAATGTGAAAAGCAACCAAATATGTAATATAGAGAAACAGGAACTAGGTCAACTGAATAATAACTGCCGCATTAATTCTACATCTAAAATCATAACGAGCAGCCATTGCCCGTAAACCTGTCTGTAAGAGAAAGGAGAACAAAGTTGAGAGTCTTTCCTCACCAGGCGTTAAGACACTTTGTTTAAAATAGTGAAAAGCAACAAACTATGTATATTGTATATAGCAAGTTACCCATACAGGAAGCTGGATAATCACCTGAATAATAATTGCCGCATTAACCCTATATCTAAATTCATCACGGGCAGCCACTGCCCTTACACCTGCCTGTAAGATAGTCGAAGCGAACTTGATTCTGAGATAGTCTTTTCTTGCCAGGCGTTTACGGGCAGTCTTCTGAATTTTAACTGCGGAAATCTCCCGCTTCTTGAGCTTGAATAACTTGCGAACCAGTTCTCCTGAATCATAAACAACGAAATACTTGTAAAATATTGTACATATAAAACTAGCGAGTATATGCAGATAATTGCAAGGGTATTTAGTATATAGTGGATAAGTGCACTAACTGCTAGGGTAATGCAATTCTACATAAATTCAGGAGGATCAAATCTACTAAAAGTTTTCAGGATTTTGCCTTAAAAAAGAAAAAAAAAAAGAAAAAGGAACATCTCAAGAAAATGGCTATCTCTTCTTTTTATGCACTCACCTTTACAAAATGATTGTACACAAATAGAAGCCTCCCGTGTAGAAACATACTTTTTACGAGTTATACGAGTCCTGCCCCGCGTTTGAATCACCTTAGATGAGTCGCCAAGTAAGAGTATTCTCTTTGCATCTAGCTCAGCCATCTGACCAGCTCTTAGGAAAACCTTTGTTTTCCCTATCTGCACAAAAAAATACGTAAATAAAGCTTAGTTGAATATATAAAGATATCTTGCAACTAAATGACGCAATCTTTGATTTTAAGGTGATTTCACACTGGCTCTATAAATAAGTCATGATCAAACTCTGGGGGAAACTTTTCATTATTTACAAAGGTATCTTGTGTCTTGAATTTCTATCAGTCCCATTTTCTTTCCTCCCCTCCTTATTCCCTCTTCTCTCTGTTTTCAGCTATTTCAATTGGGTTCTGCATCATAGCTATCCAATCAATAATAGTCATAGGATAGGAGCTTCCTACTATATGATAGTTGTGGTGAACCACCACGGAAAATCCAAGTATATCTGGAGTTCCATAATTTTCTGTTGTGAACTTGTCGTGTGATTGTAAATGTAATAGTGATTGATAAGCACTAATGTTCTTATTACCTGATAACCTCTAAGGCCCATCTTCACCAAAATCTTTTCACAGGCTTCATTTTCAGGACAACTGATCATATAGGCATTAAGTTCAGAAATGGGAACATAACCAAAATACCAGTGAAATAGCAGAAAAGATACCAATGAGATTGAAGATGAAAATGTGAAGAAAAAAAAATTAAAAATGAAAGCGTAAGTTGGAACTTACTCCATTTTTAAAACTTCTGGGGCCAGGACACGGAATCGACTTAAAAATTCAGAAAAACTCCTGTAAGTAGGGTATCCAGCACATTTTATTCGGACAGCCTCTAAAACACCCTATGCAAATGACAAAGTATTAAGGCCACCAATTCATTATAAGTCGTAGTATACACACAGTTCACATTATACTTACACCAGAACGTAGCTGTTGCATGACATTATCATTCTCAAATACAGCGGGCTTTAAAACATTATTCGGCTTTATACATCTTATGTAATGGGGTTCTGTAGAATTTAGTATTTCCATCAATTGTTGGAGTTGTAGCTGCATCAAAATGGTCAGAAAATTAAGTTTCACCTCTGTGAATTAAATCATCTCATGACACATGAAAAAACATGAGTAACTGCTTTTCCAGTATTTTGTATGGTATAATCCAAAACAACAATACTCATTCTTTCCAAGACCACAATTGTAGGCAGACGGCCTGAATAGAAGATACCTTAAAACGAGAACTGATGGATGAAAACTTGGAAGATTTGGCCACCTCCTCAGTAAGTGGAGGGAAAAGGCCTGCTACAAAAGAACATGTCGATGCACTCAACAAATCTCGATGTTCAGGAACAATATAGTCTTTATTTTTGTCAAGAAATTGATCAGACTGATATTGTACCTGAAAAAAAAAGTGCAAAAAGAAAAGACAGTTCAGTGGAAACCACATTACAAAAGATAGATTTCAGTGCAAAATACAGGAACCAAGGCCACTTCTCCTGCATAATGAACAATGGTGAAATCTGAGCGGGTCAGTTTTGGCTTGATGAAGCGTTTGTGATCTTTGAATGTCTGATACAGCTTTGTTGAAAATGTTTCATGAGTTGATTTTGGAAACATACTGCAACGCGAAAATGTTGTCCAAGAAAAATGTGATTAGAAATATAGATGAACTGAAAACTTCAGTGCCATCCAACACAATAATGTTCAATTTCAGTGAAGAAAGTGGAGATCCTGTGCATGTGTGTGCCATCCAACCTAATATGAAGTATCTGAGCAGGAATCTCTGTTCACGTGTGTGCAATTTCAGTGAAGAAAGTGGAGATTTTCTATCTTAACTTCACCTAATATGAAGTATCTGAGCAAGAACCATTTTGTAGCAAGTGTGTGTGTGCATGTAACTGCAGTCAAGAATGAAGAGATGTTCATACCAAGCTTCATCAAGCAGAGCAATAATCCCCCCTTTCTTCTGCAGAAACGAAATCAACTAGTGATGAGTGTATGGGTGTATGGCAGCTAATTCAGTATACTACTCATAAGTTAACTGCTGGACGAACAAATCAGAAATACACTAAAATAAAACCAAGAGAGTAAATTCAATGTACCATTCAGAAACACATGCAAAATTTTTACCAATTATTATCATGGCGTGGAAAGACATTTGGGGTTCTAAAATAAGGGTTGCAACAACAAACATGATGTCCCATAGACATGGCCGTTCACAATGATACACTCTAATATCATGAATGATGCAGCACAGGAAAGGGACAAGTCTTCATTTTTAAAGGGGAGAGAGAGAGAGAGAGAGAGAGAGAGAGAGAGAGAGAGTAAAAAGAAGACCTGTTCAATGAGATCAAGGACATCTTTATTATCAACAAATTCTATGTAGCTCCAATCGATTTCCTCTTTAGTGTATTCCTCTTGTTGCGTCTTGAATACATGCTGAATCAAATCATACCACTTAGATTATATATTAAAAACAAGTTACTTAAAACTGAAGTTTTCAAGTATGACTAACCTCATACCTTGTTGAAATGTTGTTGCAGCTTTTCATTAGTGTAATTAATACAGAACTGCTCAAAACTGCATTAATGAGACATAATAAGTTAGGAGTGAAAATACTCAGTGAGAGTCTAGGTAAATTTAATTTCATCTCCTCAGTTTTTTATTATCTATAACTGAGTGAATTTGGATTCAGCAATATATGGACGATTTCCCAAGTACCTTAGTGCAGGTCAGAAGTTCAAGTCACCTGATGCTAGGTAGTGTCAGGTCTTCTTATGTGTACCAAATATAGATCAGAAAGTTTTTGTTTTTTTTACATGCACAGAACATAATCAGGCTGAAACATTTTCTGTATTCAACCATTACCTGTTAGTTTTGAAGCTTTCAAAACCATATATATCAAGAACCCCAATCAGACATTTGGAGTTAGGGTCCTGTCCAATTGAGAAATTGATCTTATCCACCAACCTGAAGATAAAAAAGTAAATAATAAATAAATAGATAAAACCAATATTGTTAGATGCTTCATTTCCACAGTAATCATTTGAGTGAGAATGATTCAGAAGCTAGCATCTTACCAGTCAAACAAACGAGAATATATAGTCTTGGCCAATCCATCCCTGCTAACTGTTGCGCCATGGGGATCAAGACTTTTTTTAATAATTTCTTCTGGAGTAACCATTACACGCTTACACAGTGCATCTTCCAGAGCCCGAGGATTACACCTGTAATACGAATAAGACAGAACAAAACTGCACTGTGATTGACACAAAAAAAGAAAAAGAAAAAGGAATTGTGTCCATAGCAAAGCTCGAGACACACATGAGAAGTTCTGCTGTCATTTGAAGATGAAAAAGGGATTCGTCATTTTTCAGAACAGATGAGTCATTATCTCCCCCATTGGCAAAATCAATATTCCCAAGATGAAGAATTGCAGCTACAACTCTGAAAATAGCCTCCTGGGAGAGAGAGAGAGAGAGAGAGAGAGAGAGAGAGAGAGAGAGAGAGAGAGAGAATTATTCCCAGAAGTTCTGTATAAAGATGCTTAACTTAGCAGTAAACAAATGTTAGGTTCAAATCAAAAGAACATACCTGTTCTACTGCATTTATTCCAACAACATCCATGGCTCTCCGAGTGGAGAGATAATTGTGCTGATCACTTGTGCCATCAAGTTCATAGCAATTTGATTGATTAAGATAGTGATACAACTTAGGTTCTCCCAACTTATATTTCTCTATTTCCTGATAAGATTAAAATCTGTTAACGGAAAATTTTGGAAATATCATATATATGCACTAAAGTAGAAAATTGAGCGATCTACCTGAGGCGGTGCAGCACAGAGGAGGTAAAAACAGTGATAGTTACGCTCTGAATCCGAAATCTGGCAAACACGAGATCTCTCTAAGAGATATGTTCTAATGGCTGCCCCTGATATTCTACCACATTTATCAAATTGAATCTCGACAAATTTCCCAAAGCGGCTTCACCAATATTTTCAAGAGAACAAAAGTTAGTTACAGACTACGAAAGTTTCACTGTTGTACAGTTCCAAATAGATCATGTTGCCAAATAATCACCCCCCCACCCAATAAAAAGAAAAATAAAGAAGAAGAAGAAGAAGAAGAAGAAGGGTTTTATGAATTTCAATGTATTTTTTTCCACCAGGAATCTCATCACAAACAAACTGCAACCCTGGTTTTTTGAGTGTACATGCAAACCAGTATTATTCTCTACTCTTGACATAAATATACACTGAATGCCCATGAACCTAAAACGTAAAAGTATATCAAAAGTCATGCGGAGCCTACAAATGTACTAACAGCAGAAACAACTCAAAATACTAAAGCATTTAAAAATTTCTCACCTGGAATTGTTATTCCTAACAGTCTTAGCGTTACCAAATGCTTCAAGAACTGGATTTGACTGCACCATGTCAGTTACAACCAAAACAAATTAGAATGGTACAAGTGGAAACAATAAAATGAATATTACCCAGTTGAGAAAATAAATAAAAGATTGGCACTTAACATCATTTTGTTTAGTGATGGGAAAGGATAGTTATGCAAGGCTTCAGATCTCACTTTACTCACTAAAAACGTTAGATACCAAAATACACAGCTTACTTCTAAAACTTTTTGTTCAACAGTCCGCCCTTCAGCTGCAGCATTACCACCCAAATAGGCAAGGTAGCGCATAAGCATTTTAGTTGTTTCGGTCTTACCAGCTCCGCTTTCCCCACTAACCAGAATCGAGTTTCCTTTTCCCTCCTTAATCATTTCCCTGATCACATTTGGGAAATTCACTTAAGTAACTGCATCATCATTTAAGGATAAAGAGTAGGATGCAAAAGAAACACAGTTAACCTGTATGCAGCATCGGCTATTGCAAAAACATGAGGCCTCAGTTCTCCATATGGTACTCCATTATACCGTTCCATCATATCAGCATCATACAGATGTGAGAGACTTTGGAAAGGATTGATGGCGATGAGAATGTTTCCAGTGTAAGTCTGCCATGATGTCAAAGTATTATAACAGAGACGCCCATAGCTGCAGTGATTAATCACTTTCTTCACCAGGATGTACATTAATTAACACAAAACAGAAGATGAGAAAAATCTTACATAAATTTCATTTATCTCATATCTAGTTGCCAAATTGTGAAGCACTCCGGGTTCATGCAAGTATGATAGCTTAGTCATGTCATCAACTCCACCAGGAGGAGTTTCTGTATCCTTTGGATATATTTTTGACAGCTTTGCAACAACCTGGACAACACAAAGTAGGTCGACTTAACAGAATAACAAATTGGCCTTTCAGTACAGCTGCATCTATGTGATATTTTGGCACATAACTCATGGAGTCTCTTTTTATAAGGAAACTAATGACTGAAAAATAGAACAGAAGCTTCTTATAAGAGATTTTTTTAGTCTGTCCCAAAATGACATCAGAACTGCATGTTTTGCTGCAAAAAACTCAAAAAAAAAAAGGATATGCCTATGAAATCTTCCAAGAGAATATAACAGCAGGTTCGGTCTCTTCTTAAATAACATCTTGATATTTCTAAGCAGAAACTAGAATGATGCATAAAACTCCTGCCTGAAGTTGGGTTAACAAACACATACAAAATCTTATCGTGCTCCAAAAATACAAAAATAAAAAAAAATCACATTAAGAACTGCTCCATCTTTGCCTAATGAACCAAACACATACAAAATCATATAAATACCAATGATGATTCAGCACCCAAAATCCTTGAAAATGAAACTAGCAAATAATAGATTACCTTACTCCCACCACTAGTTTGAATCTCAGCGTCATCTCCCTTAATGTTTAGTACTTCTCCGTCAATCCAAACTGGGTTTTCAACCCAAATATGAGAACCAACAACAATGGTCACTGGCTTGGCCTGCAGCAGTTAAAAGTTTTTACCACATAATCAGTTCATCTCCCTTTTCACATTTTGTTAGCACAGTATGTACCACAATAGTCAGTTTACGCCTTCAGTAGGTAATAGTAGGTAATAAGCACATCGGATTACTGACCACGAAAAAAAAACTTATGGGATCTCATAATTTATCCCCCTAAGTTTTCAATCTAAGATAATTACAATGATATCCCTTTGCATCCAAGTTTGAATCCACCTCCCGTATTTTAGAGCAGTTCAAAATATCGTCTTTTCGGAAAAATTATGATGATCCCATTTTCCACATACTACTGAAGCAGCATTCATCATCAAATTACATTTTCATGGGAAATTCACAAATAGAAACCAGAAATGTAAAACAAAGTTTCGAAATTAAAAATACCATTACGATTGATTCTCAACGAGAAACCCAGAAACGCAGATACCCTTCTTCACAAGAATCAAAACCCATCAAGATTTCAGCGATTCGGGTCCCATTTTCTCGTAAAAAATCGGAGATTTTTATAGTGGAAACGAAAAAAACTTGCAGAAGTTGCTTACTCTTTGCTTTTCTTCCCTTTGTCCTTCGTTGGTTTGGGGTTGCGTTGTTCGTGTCGTTTGGTTTGTGGAAGTGGCAGTCTTCGCACTTCCCACATTTTCGCCATTCTTGTGGCTCCCTCTCACTCCCTTCGCGCCATACTCTCACTCTTTCTTCACAAGAAAGAGACGACCGCTGTTAAATTCGTTGGTTTTTTATTGGGCCCAAATAATGGGTCCAATGGCTTGGACAATGAATTTTGTATTGGGTCCAAACTCTGCTCAATCTCAAATCACTTTAGAGAGACTAGAAGCTCGTTTATTAGTGTTTTTAAAATGATTGAAAATATTTAAAAAAAAATATTTATGGTTCCTAAAAGTATTTTAAGTGTGTTTTTTTCAAGATTCACTTGTATTTTTACTAATGTTTAATTCTAAAAATATTTTCACCAAATCGCTTGCAGTCATTTTAAAGTACTTCCGAACAAGTCATAGATTGTGACTCTTTTGTGATTCTTGTTGGTTTGTGCTCTTGACAAAGAAAATTAGAAGAAAACTTGATGTTTGTTGCAGAAGAATTTGAACCACATTATTGTAAGTTCATTTTGAGGCTTAATCCACTTCTCCACATCTTATAGTAGATAATATCGTTTTTAAAAAAAAAGTGACACTCCCCATCAATTCTTTTCGAACTCATATTTTTAATATTTTATTATATTGTATAAAAATTAACTTTAAACTCTGTAAAAAAATCCATGAAAAAACCCCTTAGCTAAGTAACCCCATCCCTTCCGGATAAAATGGAGGGAGTTATCAACCGCCAATCCACGTGTTGCTCAACTGTAGCCTTTTGGACATTCTGCACAAGCTGCATGTCCAAACAAACTGAGATTAAAAAAAAAAAAAAGGTAAAAAGATCAACGCCCAATCGGAACCCGAAGAGGAAGAAATGACCCGATTTCCACCTCCATCTCCTCCTCCTTCTTCTTCCTCTTCGCTATTGATTCCGACCGACGAATCCCTAACCCTAATTCCCGGCCTCCCAAACGACGTCTCTGCGTTGATCCTCTCCTTCATCCCCTTCTCCCACCAGGCCCGTCTCCGACCCACCTGCAAATCATGGAGGCTCTTCCTCTCCTCCAAAACCCTAATCGCCCTCCGCCAGACCCACCACCGCAGCAACCTCTCCCACCTCCTCTGCGTCTTCCCCCAGGACCCCTCCGTCGCCGCCCCTTTCCTCTTCGATCCCCGAACCCTAGCCTGGTGCCCCCTCCCGCCCATGCCCTGCAACCCCCACGTCTACGGACTCTGCAACTTCACCTCCCTCTCCATTGGGCCCCATCTCTACGTCATCGGCGGCTCGCTCTTCGACACTCGTTCGTTTCCGATCGACCGCCCCTCGCCGTCCTCCGCGGTCTTCCGATTTGACTTCAGCACTTCCTCGTGGAGCTTCCTCGCTCCTATGCTCACGCCGCGCGGAAGTTTCGCCTGCGCCGCGGTTCCAAATTCGGGAGAGATTCTCGTCGCTGGCGGCGGCTCCCGGCACACTCTGTTCAGCGCGGCTGGAAGCCGAATGAGCTCAGTCGAGCGGTATGACATTGGTAGAAATGAATGGGTTGCAATGGACGGGTTGCCAGGTTTTCGGGCTGGGTGCGCGGGGTTCTTTGTTGGGGATGGCGAGGAGAGGGAGTTCTGGGTTATGGGTGGGTACGGCGAGTCCAGAACAATATCAGGGGTTTTTCCGGTGGACGAGCATTACAGAGACGCTGTGGTAATGGAATTGAAGAATGGGAATGGTGGTTGCAGGTGGCGAGAGGTTGGAGAGATGTGGGAAGCAGGGGAGAGGATGAGACTGGGCAAAACTGTTGTCGTGGAAGATGGCGATGATCGCAGTCGACCTGCTGTTTTCATGCTTGATCGGAATGTTATATTCAGGTAGTTTTTCCATTATCTTTAGCTTTTGTGTGTTTTGTGTTTAAGCTCGGTCTTGAAGTAACATTGCTTGTTCTGTTCTGCTAGTGACAATCCAATGTTAGTGTCAGCATTAAATATCTATACAAAGCTTCAAGTTCAAGTGTTTTAGGGTATCTTTATTGGATCGGTTTGAATTGGATGTCAATTGAGTTTAGTTTAGTGGGTAACAGTTGGTTTTTGATGTACTATGTGTGATCTAGATAGGGAATACTTGGTGGTGCCTCATGTTGTGGTGTATCGATGCGTATTACATTTTCTTAGACCTCACTGGGTGTTGAATTTATCTTTGTTGGTTAATGGAATTTTGACCGTGAGGTATGCCAAAAACTTTTCTTTTGGATTTCCGTATCGGGAATATAGGGTTTGAAATGCTAGTGTTACTAGATCTTGCAACCGTAACTCGGGGAGGGACGGAAATCAGCGTGCAAAGTTGCTCAGAGCAAGTACCTACCTGGGACATTCCTGAAGAAGTTTGTTGTAAATGGGGTGACGAAATCAGGGTATAAGAATTTGGATTGAGTGTGGCCATTGTTTCCTTGCACCATGGGCAAACATGTTTTGTATGTGTAAGTGTGTGAGAGAGAGTCAGACAGAGAGAGATCTGACTGAAGGTATCAACATTTTATTTGGTTATGGATCCTAAAGTATCAACATTTTATTTTGTAAGAAGATCCGAGCTATGTGGCTTTCTGGAAGTCGTCAGGTGGCTTGATCGTATGTGATATATGATTCCACTTTAATACTGTGTTTGCATTTTTCCGGAAAGAAACAACCAAGGGAGGGGCTGGTTTCGAACTCATTCTGTTTTGGCATGATTTTGTTTGTGTTTACACTTTTTCAGTTTCAATGTTATCTCTATTTTTCACCACAAGGAGAATGCAGAAGACAGAGCCCGAAATCTTCGTGTTTTCATTTATATTGAACTACGAAAAACTTATTATGTGACTTAATTTGGATGGTTATGGCAATTTAAATTTATGACTTAAATGGCACAGGTTCTACCGGGACACAATGCTGTGATGTTTTAGTTTACTTTTCTATTTGATTGATTGTGGTTTACACAAGTGAAAATCTTGTTTAATCATTCTAAAGTAATATATTAAAAATGTTGAGAGATTGTTACTGAAAAAAAATGTTGAGAGATGCATGGTTTTCTGGGACTATCAGTAGTTTAGTACAGGTAATTCTCTTATGGGATCACATTCTTTTAATTTCACTTTTGTGACTGCTTATTGATGTCTTTTTGTGTGTATGCATTATGTGCTTTGAATTTCTTCCTCATTATTAATTTGATCTTTGAGTGATCATTTTATTGAAGTTTTTGCTTATGTTGCTTCCACATAATAGTTAAAGTATTCCTGTCTACTGCACTGCAGATACGACATGGCTTCAAACCGTTGGCGTAAGGAATCACGTCTACCAAGACAGGTCCCATGCGACTCAGAATTTGGATTCGTTGTATTGGATGGAGAGTTGCATGTAATAACCCTTTTGAAGGCAGTTGAACCAGCAGAAATCCGCAGGTCACGACTGCGTAAGAGAGCAGGAACACTTTACATCCAAATCTACCATCCAAAGAAGAAGACATGGAGATCTCTCATAACAAAGTCACCTTTCAATTACGGCTTGGATTTCAATACTGCAGTTATGAGCACCATTCGCCTGTGAATCTCGATTCTTATTGCTTGTACTTGTGTTGATAATTGTACCGATTGATGTGCAGCGCTGTCTATATTGGTTCTTTGGGGTCATTGCTGCTAGTATATTTGTATAGTCTTGAATGTACAGCAGACCGAAATAAGTACCTTATCTCGTAGTGAAGTGGTCATTAGTTAAGGTTGAATACATTTGGGTTTCATATATTTGTATATTTTTGTCCAGAGAACATATATATTTATATATGTATACCAAGACGTGTTATATAGTTTGTTGCTTGTGCACTAATCAATCTTTCCGCGTTTAGTGTTACATCAACAGTTGATCTGTTTATTATTATTTCCAAGTCCGGCTCTTGGTTTGTAGATTCGTTGAGTATTTACTCCATACGTACTTTACAACCAAGGACCGAAACAGGCTCTCTCATTTCCCCCTCACTGTTGAGAACAGCAAAACGGCTCGTGTTAAAAACTCTTGTCGTTTTCCCAGCAAATGAAGTCTTTTCAGAAGTTCCGACCAGGGAAAACGAAAAAGAATGTAGTGTAAAAGTGAAGCACGGGCAAAAATTGAGACTAAAATGCAGACATTCCAAGTAAAGATCCACGTTTCCACCGCGTTTTAGTTCCAAACTTTGAATGCATAAGGAGTGCGGCTAAAGGAGAAAGTGGCTGGCCGTGAAAAATGGGGGTAATGTATGAGTCAAAACTCAAACCAGATTGCAGCGTTAAACCTCATGTATCGCATGTTTCACCATTTTTCATCTATGACTTCAAACTCGAGAGATATAGGAAATTCAAGTCCTAATATACAATCAGCAAGTCAACCCAAAGTATTTAATTGACATTTGGGTCAAACTTTCATGAGGAAAAGGAGGGAATCTGATGTCTCATTGGAGATACATCCCTTTGTATATATCTGCAACACTCATCATGTTAACATGTTGACATAAGAAAATATATATCAACAACACTCATCGCGTGATTGTAGATGTAAATACATATATCTTGGTTGTAGGTCTTGAGGTGAAGGTATTGCAAGGTCCATAGTAAGTGCAAAGAAGCATATATAGTGGGTTTGGTTTTGATTCTTCTGTTCTGACCCATTCAAATTTTAATGCTTTCCACAGCAGAAAAAGGGCATCTTGATGCATATAAATACCCATATATCTAACCCTCCACATAACACATCCTTCATATTTTTAAGCTAGCTATCGTTGTTTAATATCTACAAGTATAGGATCAATAGATCACCATGAGGTTTCTTAATGTTTTATTCATAGTTACAACAGTTGTATTTCTCATGAGCATGAACTTGCATGAGGCTAGTGCAGGCAGGGTGATGCATGATGAGAAAGAAAACTTGATGAGGATGATGACAACAATGGGCAAGGACACCGTGTTGATGGAGTCTAAGACGAGGGTTGTCAACCATCCTCCTCCCAATGGACCTAGTGGAACGAAACCTGCTAGGTCTACTTAGACCTTGACGGTTCAACGATCAACCAAAGGAACTTTGCAGGCCACACTACTACTCCGCCTTCTCCACATGATGCATACCCTTATAATGTCGTGGCTAGATCACTACTCAACGTGGCTACAGATCATAAATCCTTTAGTTGATTTACAATCTTTACAGAAATCCCAACCTAATAAGATACATCAAATGTGATCGAATATAGTGTTTTTACTGTGTAGAATGAGTAGAGGGAAAAACCCTAGTTTAATTTTTCACAATTATTTTCATTATTTGGCCTTACCTCTCTTTTATCTGTGTTTTCTGTTGTCATTGTATTGCTTACTACACATTCTACTTGAATAAGAAAATAGACGAATTCTCATACAACTATCTCATTTCTTCTTGATGCAGTATGAAAGTGAAGACTATATGAGACATCTTTTTTATTAGAATAAGACGTTTTATTCAAACATCATGAGATGATCCAATTAATAGTTTAAAATACTCCATGCGAAAGTCAAATATTAGCATTAGGAACAAAAGCATCGTCAAAAGATGCGCTACGCGAAGATTATCATGGGGCAAAACAAAGAAAGAAACAAAAACACTTACAGGTGTCTACAATCATATCGTGAAATGTCAATTTACACTTGCTACACTGATGCAGTGGGCCTCGGTAAAGAAACCACGACATGAGACATATATAACTAGAAACGAGAAAACCAGTATAGCACAAGCTTTAGACTCATCCGGATTTGGAAAAGGAACCTGAGACCTTTTCAATCCTATCTATATCTTCTCTTGAACGATCATAAAACATGTAATGCTTTGCCGACCTACCGTCTGCATCCCACTGAAATCCGATGGAGTCCACCATCACAACCATTTAACTTCCCGGCATCCGCCATAGGCAAATAACGAGATTCATAACACTCATTTAATGTTTATTGTCTCAACAAGTCCATAAGAAGTGATCCCATTTTTTTCATTGGGTTGGGTAGAGACCAAAGGTCTTGAGCGACCGATCTGGCAGAACAACCGAAAAGATAAAGAAGTATCGTTAATTAAAGGCAAATGTTTGTGCCAGTATAAAATTGTTAGTAACAACCCAAAATAACCTTGGTGCAACAACATTCCGGTGACTGATCTGGGTGGAGCAGAAAGCGATGATCAAACCTATATAACTCAGAAAATACTCGAGGCTAGCCAGGAATGGGAAACGGGACATAACGCTGTGATGTTTTAGTTTACACTTTATTTCATTGATTGCGGTTCACACAAGCGAAAATCTTGTTTATCATTCTTAAGTAATATATTAAAAATGTTGAGAGATGCATGATTTTATGGGACTATCAGTAGTTTAGTACAAGTAATTCTCTTATGGGATCACATTCTTTTAAGTTCACTTTGGTGTATTGTGAAACCCTGTCTCGAATTTTGTATTCAATATTAATGGAGTATAAAATTTCCATTTTTGCCCCTTATCCCCTACCCCATCCGGATCCTCTTTTTGGATTTTCTCCTAATTCTCTTCCTCTCTCTGCCTGCCATGTGGCAGTTTCCTATCTCCCTCTCTCTTCTTCTCTCTTCTTCCCCGAGACACTCTCTCTTTCTCAGTTCACACACACACACTCTCTCGGACCTTTCTTCCTTTCCATTCTCAGCGACACGCACACCCAAAGAACCACGACACCACCACCACCATCGAGTGAACCTTCTCTCTCTCTCTCTCTCTCTCTCTCTCTCTCTCCCTCATCTCTGCAAAGCACTGAGACACCAGAGGCCACCCAAACCTCTTCAGTGAGCCCCGTGGCTTTTGAGCCAAAATCCAGCCAGCTCCGGCCATCACATGACGTGATCGAGGTATGAAATCTCTTCATCTCGTCTTTATCTTCAATTTGGTAGCTAGATCGTCCCTTGGGTTGTGAATTAGCGTCGATTGGAGCTCCGGAAGCTCTAGTCTTCTCATTTTGTGAAACCAGGTTATACCTGACTCGAGGCCCTAAACTGGGTCCTTTAGCCCAAAGCATCAGGCCGGGCTTTCAAGCCCAAAACCTCTTTTGAACCAGGCCCTTGGGCCATGCTAACCCAAGGCCTTCGGCTTGTTGAACCCCAAGCCCAAAACCCAGAGCCTTTGGCCACTGAGTCCAACCCCAAAACCCAATTCCCTTGGGCCGGGTTATAAGCCCAATCCACTAAACCCAAAGCCCATTAGAACCCAAACCCAAAACCCCATTGAACCCAGGCCTTTGGGCCATGTGACTTGAGCGTTTGGCCTAGGGATGGACAAACGGGTTTTGGACCCACGGGTAGGGACGGGTCCAAAATTTATAAGCATAAAACGGGGCGGGGCGGTTCGGGTGTGCAAAATTAGTAGGGCGAGGCAGATCTTAAAATGAGAGGGAACGGGCCCCTGACCCGGCCCATTTATAACATACCAAAAGCAAATTTGAGCTTCGGCATCCACCGTTTCTTTCAATTCCTCCCTTATTTCTATAACTCTTTCTAGTAAAAAAAAAGCTCATCTTTACTCCAAGCAAATTCAGTTGCTTCAGTCACCAATAGCTCGAGCTTTTGCCTTAATGATATAAAGGTCCATCTCATACCTAGGTGCTTATTATTCCATTTCCATATTTCTTTTTTGTATGACTTATTTCTATAACTCTCTCCAGTAGAAGATGAGTCCCAGGTTATGGAAATATATGGTTTATTGATGGCTGAGATGTGGCAAGCAGACGGTTGTAATGTCTTTACACATCGGTCTTTGCGATGGAAAATTGGGGTCACTGGCTGATGACAGTGTGCCCAAAACCGAAAGAAGAAAATAAAAAAAAATGCAGTTAGACTCGTGGACCTGTTCCGAATTGGCCCGTTTTTAGGTCCGGATCCTAAATTCAAAATACGTCTACCCGGCCCAGCCTACCCAATTACATTTTAAAACGGGCAGGGCTAGGTTCCTCCAATTTGGGCCTGACCCGGCCTGTGCCTAGCCCTGGTTTGGCCCATTAAACCCTTGACCCAACCATAGGCCTAAGCCCAAACCCGGTCCAACCCAGAACCCAGGCTGTGTGTGGGCGCGCGTGAAGGGCTGTCGGTGCCGTCGGCACCGGCGACTTTTCCAGCCAACTTTCCGACGACCCATAGCAGCGCGTGGGGGTACCCGAGGTTCCTTTATGTTTTTCAACGTCCTGAATCCATTTATGATGTTCGTTTTCTAAAATTCAATCGTTATGATAAAGTTTTATTAATTGAACCCTTTATGTGCTTAGGTGCATTTATTAGCGGCGATTCCGTTCTTCCTATTTTGCATGGCTATTCGACGACGGAGATTCTGTGAATGGACCCCCTTCTAAAATGCATGTTTTAATAGTAGAAATGCATACATGAAAAACATGATTTAATGGTTATGTTTTATGAGTAAATTAGATTTACACTTTATGATTATCATGCTTTACTGAGACTATTTTGAAATACCATACTTTATCGAAATTATGTTCTTTGTAGTATATATGATGGATGAATATATACTATTTATGAACATGTTGTTACACTCTTTGTAGTATATATGATGGATGACTTTATACTATGAAGATGTTTTGAGATATATGTACTTATATTGGAAAGATTATATTCAATGTTTTTGTGCTTATCTAGTGGTTACTGTTCTGCCTACGTGAGATGATACTTATATTTAGACCCATCAGTTTCTGACACGACACGAAAACGACACTAAAATAACGGGTTTCGGGTCAACACGATAACTTATCGGGTCATTATCGGGTGACCCTTTAAAAACGAGTTCTTAACGGGTATACACGCGGGTAACACGTGGGTAACCCGTTTCGACCTGTTAAGGAAAAATTTATTTCGATAATTTAAAAGTTTAATTACTAAAAGATTTATTATAAAATACAATAGCCATATTAATATATACAATATATTCTGTATTAAATATATAGTTTTGTATTATTATTCTATATAAGTTAAAAAAAAAAACAGTTTTAGTCATTATATATTTTTATTATGAGAATTCCTTATTATCATTACTAGGATGCATTTTACTTAACATGTTGTTGTCCAAAATTAAAATAAACTAATATAGTATTTGTATAGGCAAGAACTAAGAAGACATACATACAAGTATGAAAAATGTGAAAGAATATATAAACACTCATGATTCATCATTATTCCTCCACGAGTAGATAATGGTTACACTTGCATTATCGTTTAGATTTTTAAAATCCTCCAAACCTTCATGAATAATGTTTTTTATTTGAGGGAAAAATTAATAAAATTAATAAAATTAATAATAATTATTGTAGAAGTGTAAAAAATGTAAAAAATATATACAATCACTCATAGTGACCAACTTTACAACTTTCATGAAGGGGTCAGCTTCGAAATCCAACACTATAATTCATAAACCTTAAATTTATATTTAATCGTCGATTGCCATTTACGCTTTATTTTTCTTACTGAATTTCATTTTTAAAATTTCTTTTTCAAAAACATGATCATCTGGCGAATGTAAGAAGATGAACGGTTCAGATATTTGATATCACGTTTCGATATTTACGGTTAACTGAAATATGAGTCGATGTCATATAGTTTGTAGAAACTTTATAAACATCAAGCAATATTTTCACTAACCGTAAAACTCTGAATATAATATCAACGATCCAAATGGTTCATCTTCTTGCATCCTCTAATAGATCAAGTTTTCAAAAAAGAAAATCTGAAAAAACAAAATTTGATGAGAACAATGAAGCGTAAATGTAAACAACAATCAACGGTTAAATTTTGATATATGATTTATATGATTCTAGCGGCGAATTTCGAAGTTAAGCTCTTCATGAAAGTTGTAAAGCTTGTCATTATGAGCGTTTATATATTTTTTCTATATTTTTTTACACTTCTACATTAATTAAAAAACTATTAAAGAGTTTAGGTAAGTGAAAATATACTTAAAAGAAAAATGCGTTTTTATGTTTTGGATGTGACAATATGGTATGTATATACTTATTTATTATTATGTTTTTCATTTGATTACTTATTGGTTTAAAATATATTTTCCTTAACGGGTAACGGGTCAGGTCATATTACATGTTAATATTAACAGGTCGATTTCGGGTCGGGTTATTTTACTTGTTTATTTTAACGGGGTGTTACATGACACGACTCGTTAAGATATCAGGTATGACACGAACACGGAAAACACGACACGAATGCCAGGTCTACTTATATTGGCCTACGGGTTGGAAGATATTTATTTTGGCCTACGGGCCGGGTGATGTAGTGGCCTCTGGGTCGGATGATGTAGTGGCTTTGGTCGATTATGATACCATTACTTAGCACATTGTATATGATATATGTTTCATGAAAGGTTTTATGACATGCTAGGATTTTCAAAAAACCTATTACATATTATACTATTGAGTTTCCATAAAACTTTGGGGGTTAGTACGTTGTTGAATAACTGTTTTAGTATTATATATATCAACTTGGTCCACTCATGTTTGTTTTGCGCCCCCTCAAGACATAGGAACGAGGCATGATATGAGCTACGAGGCATTGCCCAACTAGTGATATCGTGCCATCCTTTCTCCTTTTGACATCATTTGTAATAACACTTTCTGTCACACCTTCCACTTGTATTCTGAATTAGATGTATACTCTGAACATGTCATGCATTATCACTATCTTTTTATTGATAACTGAATATTACCTTATATAGTTTTGTGCAAAATTTATATGCATGTTTCACATGTTCTCGGCATATGTATTCATTAAATGGCTTGCGTCACCCTCAGGTGTGGGCTAGCACGTGGTCATCCCGTTGTCATCCGAACATCGAGATCGAGGTGTGTCAGATTGGTATCAGAGCATACATAGGACTTCATTCCTCCATTTGGTAATCATAATCTTTCATTCTTCTAAATCTTGTTTGCCTATTATCAGGATCATGGATCTTACAAGTGGGAATGTACCTCGACGACCTCGTTCTAGTCTAATGGGAGGAATTCAGAATTAACCTCTGCTCTACAAAATGCTTTTCCTGGGAGTAGCAGGCCGAGTCGTACATATATGGAGATTGCTCATAGCCACGACGCTACAGAGCTTAATGTAGTTAGAGCCTGTAAGGAGGCCGATGATTGGCTAGAAAAGATGGAGGACACCTTATAGAGTATAAGATGCCCAACGTCTGAATGGGCGAATATTGCTGGTTACTTCCTTCAAGGGAACTCGAGGTATTGGTGGAAGTCAGTGATGGGTTATTGCCCACGTAATTCTTTGATGACTTGGGCTACATTTAGGAAACTTTTCACCTCACACTTTTTTAGCCCCGGTTATCAGCTGAGGAAAAGATAGGAATTCCTAGAGTTTCACCAGAGCAATCTGAGTATTACAAAGTTTGACAACACTTTTCGGTGCTTGTCGAGACACCACGAGGGAACCTATAGGAACCAGCGGGAGATGATGATTCAGTTACAGATTGCTATGAACTAAGGCATTTATGAGCTTTTGGCACCACAAAGATATGCCTCATACGAGGAGATGATTGAGGTAGCTTTGAGGGTCAAACAGACGAGGTGGAGCAGATTAAGCTAAAACCAGCCTCAAAGTCAGAACCAGACTCGGAACCAGAATCAGCGGGGTCGTGGATTTTGATCTTGGAGTATGAGGGAGCCTTCTACTTCTTCTTGTTCCTTCGGCCCTATACATTCTCAGTTGTTCAAGCGACAAGGCCAGGGTTCAGGATCATCTAGTGAAGGCTTAGGCAGTGAGTCGGTGAGGTGATCTTTCGGCCACTTTAATCCAGGTGCGGCTAATCCGACCGAGTCTTACAGGTGTGGCAGCTTTTGACACATAGCTCGTGATTGCGCTACTCTACGTTTATCTGATGGTTTTGCTTCCAGTTCAGGTTACAGTGGGAGTAATAGCCCTAGCACTTCAAATTACGGTGGGGGTAATTATTCAACTACTCAGATTTATGGTGGAAGTAACAATTATAGTACTTAGGTTTCTGCTTAGTGACAACTGCAGTTTTCTTGAACAGCGTCAGGCAGTTATGCTCAGGGGAATAGAGCAAGCCGTAACAGCTAGGGTCCTAGGACTCGACGCGGCTGTAACAGTGGTTCGGGATGTTAGGTCTATGAGTGTATCAACACCATAACTCAACAGGAGGTGGAGCAGGATCCCAGAATCATCGCTGGTACGTTACTTGTTTGTGGTAATTAGGGTCGTGTTCTGATTGGTTTAGGTGCCACCTATTCATTTATATCTTTACCATTTGCACGAGTTGTAAACGCACAACCTACATCGCTTTGATTTGATATGTTCATTCAATTGTCGAAGGGGAAATCTTGGAGGCCAATTTGATTCCCTTCAAACTTGTGGAGTTCGACGTCATTCTAGGAATGGATTGGCTATCTAGGTACAATGCCTATGTTAGATATAGAGAGAAATTCATGACCTTCGATTGGCCTGAATGACCAGTGATCATATTTCAGGGTGAGCGACGGATCCTCTAAAATAGTATTATTTCTACCATCCAGACAACGAAGTTGCTACGGGTTGTGAGGGATTCTTAGCTCACGTAGTCACACGGGATGAACTTTCTCTGTGTGCTGGAGATGTGCGAGTGATGAATGAATTCACCGATGTAACCTGCAAAGGAAATCGAATTCACCATTGATTTACTTCTAGGTACCAACCCCATTTCCTTGGCACTATACCAAATGACACCAGCTGAGTTGAGAAAATTAAAGATTAAACTTCAGGAGCTTGTGGATAAAGGCTACATCTAGCTTAGCATGTCTTCATAGGGCACTCCTGTATTGTTTGTCAGGAATAATGATGGGTCAATGAGACTTTACATCGACTACAAGCAACTGAATCGGGTGACAGTGAAGAACCGTTACTTTCTGCCTTGAATTGATGATCTGTTTGACCAACTGATGGGTGCTCAAGTGTTTTCTAAAATCGATCTTCATTTGGGTTACCACCAGTTGCTGATCCGAAATGAAGATGTACCAAAGACTACTTTCTGCATTAGGTATAGACATTATGAATTCCATGTCATACCTTTTGGGTTAACGAATGCAGCCACATTTTTCATGGATTTGATGAATAAAATTTTCATACCGTATCTAGATCGGTTTGTGATTGTGTTCATTGATAACATCCTGATATACTCTAAGAGTAATGCTGAGCACATGAAACATTTGAAGTTGGTGTTGGAGAGGTTGAGGAAACATTTGCTGTTTGCAAAGTTCAGTAAGTGTCAGTTTTGGCTAGACCATATCAGTTTCCTCGGACATATAGTTTCCGCTAAGGGAATTAGTGTAGACCCTCAGAAGATTTCTACAGTGTCTATGTGGGAGCAACTGAGGAACATTACTGAAGTGAGGAGTTTTTTGGGACTAGCTGGCTATTACCGATGTTTTATGCAGGATTTCTCAGCAATTGCCCTGGCTCTTACTAAGTTGACTTGGAAGAGGGTAAAATTTGAGTGGGATGAGAGTTGTGAATGAAGTTTTCATGAGCTTAAACAACGTCACTCATGCCCCTGTCCTTGCTTTTCCAGATGATGGTGGTGAGTTTGAAATTTATAGTGATGCATCATTGTCGGGATTAGGTTATGTTCTGATACAGTAAGGGAAAGTCATCGCCTATGCTTCCAAGCAACTCAATAATCACGAGAGAAACTACCATGCTCATGATTTAGAACTTGGAGTAGTAGTATTTGCTTTAAAATTCTAGCGACATTACTTATACGACGAGAAATGTCGCATCTTTACTGATCATAAGAGTTTGAAGTATGTCTTTACCCAGAAGAAACTAATGAATTTGAGGTAGAGAAGGTGGATGGAACTCATTAGTGACTACGATTACACTATTAAGTATCATCCTGGTCACAGAAACATCGTAGTAGACGCACTTATCCGGAAATCCTATGGATAGCTTGCCTTCATTTGAGCCATCTATGTTCCACTACTGTTTTTTCTTCGAGAAATCGACGTTACTGTGACACTAGATTCCCAGGAAGCCTTGTTAGCATGTTTCCAACTTAGGCCTGTTTTGGTGGATTTGGTTCGGGAAGCTCAAAAGCTCGACCAACAATGTGCAGACCTAAAGGAACAGGTGAGAAATGGTTCTAGCCGAGTTTTGAAAATCCGGAGAGATTGAGCCTTGGTGATGGGAAATAGGCTGTTTGTGCCTAAGGACAATAAAGTGGTGAATAAGGAAATTCTTGATGAAACTCACATATCGACATATGCCATGCATCCGGGAAGTACCAAATTGTATCACACTATTCGACCATTCTACTACTGGTATAAGATAAAACGGGATGTGGAGGTGTATTATTTGCCAGTAGGTGAAGGCAGACAGACAGAGACCTGAAGGGTTGATGCAGAATCTCCCTATACTAGCGTGGAAGTGGGAAGACATCACTATGGATTTCGTTTATGGTTTGCTGAGCACGCGGTCGAGGTTTGATAGCATTTGGGTGATTGTGGATCGGTTCACCAAGATTGCTCACTTCTTACATTTTCAAGAGACTTACACACTAAAGAAGTTGGCATAGTTATTCATAGATAATATTGTCAAACTCCACGGTGTACCCGTCACCATTATTTCAGACATATATCTAAGATTCATTTTCCGATTTTTGAGAGCTTTCAATAGAGCCATAAATACTCAGTTGTTGTATAGCACTGCCTATCATATCGATGGTCAATCTGAGAGGACAATTCAGACTTTAGAGGACATGTTGAGAGTGTTTGTTCTCCAGTGGAAGGGTAGTTGGGATAACTATTTGCCTCTGATCGAGTTTGCCTACAACAACAACAACTATCACTCCAGTATCGGCATGGCACCGTTCGAGGCACTGTATGGGAATGCATGCTGGACAACGTTGTGTTGGATGCAAGTTAGCGAACGGGTGTTAATGGGACCAGAAATTGTTAACACCACTAATACTAACATCCAGTTGATAAAGAGAAATATGAAGGCGGCACAAGATCGACAGAAGAACATCACAGACCGACATTCCAAGGATCGTGAGTATGAGATCAGTGACTTTGTCTTCCTGAAGTTATCTTCTTGGAAGGGTGTTGTTGGTTTTAGTAAGCGAAGAAATTTGAGTCCTAGATACGTCGGCCCCTATCGGATCACAGAGAGAATTAGTGCGGTTGTTTATAGATTGGAGCTACCACCAGAGTTGTCATAGATTCACGACGTATTCCATGTTTCCATGCTTTAAAAGTATGTATCATATCCTTCTCATGTTATTCAACCGAAACCGTTAGAAGTGAATCAGGATGTGAGTTATGTTGAGGAACCAGTGGCGATCATTGACCTACAAGATAAAACTATAAGGAACAAAGTCATCCTGTGGGTAAAAGTGTTATGGAGAAACCATGCAGTCGAGGAAGCGAAATGGGAAACAGAGGAATTAATGAGGTGCCAGTACTCGTATTTATTTATTTGATGTTGTAATTTCGAGGATGAAATTCTTTTAAGGGGGTAGATTGTGAAACCTCGTCCCGAATTTTGTATTCACATATTAACAGAGTATGAAATTTCCATATTTACCCCTTATCCTCTACCCCATCCGGATCCTTTTTTTGGATTTTCACCTAATTCTCATCATCTCTCTGCTTACCATGTGGCAGTTTTATATCTCCCTCTCTTTTTTTCTCTCTTTTCCCCCGAGACATTTTCTCTTTCTCAGCTCACTCTTTTTCTTTTTCAGACTATTCTCCCTCTCATTTCCTGGCAACACACACACCTACCCGCACACCCAAAGAACCACGACACCACCACCACCATCATTGAGTGGACCTTCTTTTTCTCTCCCTTATCTTTATGAAGCACCGAGACACCCAAACCTTTCCAGCCAGCCCCGAGGCTTTTGAGCCAAAATTCAGCCAGCTCTGGTCACCATATGACGTGATTGAGGTATGAATTATCTTCCTCTCGTCTTTATCTTTAATTTGGTAGCTAGATCGTCCCTTGGGGTTGTGAATCAACGTCGATCGGAGCTTGGGAAGCTCTGGTCTTCTCCTTCAACGAAATTGGGTCATACCTAACTCGATGCCCTAAATCGGGTTTTCTAGCCTAAAGCATCGAGCCGGGCTTTCAAGCCCAAAGCCTCTTTCGAACAAGGCTCTTGGGTCGTGCCAACCTAGGGCCTTCAGCCCATTGAACCGCAAGCCCAAAACCTAAGGCCTTTGGCAACTAAGTTCAAACCTAAAACCCAATTCCTTTGGGCTAGGTTACAAGCCCAATCCACTAAACCCAAAGCCTATTAGAACCCAAACCTAAAGCCCCATTGAACACAGACCCTTGGGTCGTGTGACTTAGGCTTTTAGTTTATTAAACCCTCGAACCAACCTTAGGCCCAAGCCCAAACCTGGTCCAACCCAGAACCTAGGCCATGAATAGGCGCCCACGAAAGGCTGCCAGTGCCAGTGCGTGGAGCACACGCACCGCCGACTTTTCCAGCCAACTTTCTGGCGATCCACGGCTGCACGTGCGACGGTGGGTGGGGGTACCTGAGGCCCCCTTATGTTTTTAGACGTCTTAAATCCGTTTATGACGTCCGTTTTCCGAAATTCAATCATTGTGATAGGTTTCTATTAATTGGACCTTTATGTGCTTAGGTGCGTTTATTAGCGATGATTCCGTTCTTCCTATTTCGCATGACTCTTTGACGACGGAGTATCTGTGAGTGGACCCCTTCTAAAATGCATGTTTTAATAGTAGAAATGCATACATGAAAAACATGATTTAATGGTTAGGTTTTATGAAACGTTTTATGAGTAAATTAGATTTACACTTTATGATTATCATGCTTTACTGAGACTATTTTGGTACCATACTGTATCGAATTTATGTTCTTTGTAGTATATATGATGGATGACTATATATTATTTATGAACATGTTTTTACACTCTTGGTAGTATATATGATGGATGACTATTTACTATGAAGATGTTTTGAGATATATGTACTTATATTGAAAAGATTATATTCAATGTTTTTGTGCTTATCTAATGGTCACTGTTTTGCCTATGTGAGATGATACTTATATTGGCTTACGGGTCAGGTGATGTAGGGGCCTACAGGTCAGGTGATGTAGGGCCCAACGGGTCGGAATATATTCATATATTTGGCCTACGGGTTGGGTGATGTAGTGGCTTCGGTCGATTATGATACCACTATTTAGCACATTATATATGATATATGTTTTATAAAAGGTTTTATGGCATGCTAGGATTTTCGGAAAAACTATTACATATTATACTATTGATTTTCCCTAAAATTTTGGGGGTTAGTACATTGTTGAATAACTGTTTTAGTATTATATATATCAACTTGGTCCACTCATGTTTGTTTTGTGCCCCCTCAGGACATAGGAACGAGGCATATGATTCGAGCTACGAGGCATTCCTTACCAGTGATATCGTGCCATCATATCTGCTTTTGACATCACTCGTAATAGCACTTTCTATCACATCTTCCACTTGTATTCTGAATTAGAAGTATACTCTGAACATGTCATGCATTATCACTATCTTTTTATTGACGACTGGATATTACATTATATAGTTTTTCTCAAAATTTATATGCATGTTTCACATGTTTTCGGCATATGCATTCATTAAATGGCTTGCGCCACCCTCGGATGTCGGCCAATGTGTGGCCATCCCGCTGTCCTCTGGACATCGGGATTGGGACATGTCATGTATGCTTATTGATGTCTTTTTGGACGTATGCATCTGCCCCTAGTTTATGTCCTTCGAATTTCTTCCTCGTTATTTATTTGACCTTTGAGTGATAACTTTATTGAAGTTTTTGCTTATGTTGCTTCAGCATAATAGTTAAAGTGTTGCTGTTTACTGCATTACAGATATGACATGGCTTGAAACCGTTGGCGTAAGGAGTCACGTATACCAAGACAGGTCCCATGCGACACAGCATTTGGATTCGTTGTATTGAATCGAGGGTTGCATCTAATAAACTCTTTGAAGGCAGTTGAATCAGCAGAAATCTGGAGGTCGCGACAGCGTAAGAGAGCAAGAGCACTTTACATCCAAATCCACCATCCTAAGAAGAGGACATGGAGATCTCTCATAATAACAAAGTCACCTTTCCATTACGACTTGGATTTCAATACTGCAGTTATTTGCACCATTCGCTTGTGAATCTCGATTCTTATTGCTTGCACTTATTGATTGATGTGCAGGTGCGTCAATATTAATTCATCGCGGGGTCATTGCTGCTAGCATATTTGTACAGTTTTGAATGTATAGCAGACCAAGATAAATACCTTACCTGTTAGTAAAGGGGTAATTAGTTAAGGTTGCAGAGATCTGAGTTCCGTATATTTGTATCAGTTGTTTTCCCAGAGAACATATATATATGTGTGTGTGTGTGTGTGTGTGTGTGTGTATGTATATAATTAAGTCATGTTAAATAGCTTTGTGGCTTGTGCACCGATCAATCTTTCCCCTTTTCGTGTTACATCAATGGTTGATCTGTTTATTATGATTCCCAAGACCGGTTTCTGCGTTTGTAGCTTCATCGCGTTTTACTCCTCCGTGCGTATGATACTTTACAACCAAGGGCAGAATCAGACTCTCATTTCCCCCTCCCTTTTGAGAACAGTAAAACGGCTCGTGTTAGAAACTCTAATCGTTTTCCCATCAAATGAAGTCTTTTCGGACATGTCGACCAAAAAAAAAAAAAAAAGAAAGATGTTGTGTAATAAGTGAAGTCTTTCCAGAAGTTCCGACCAACTAAAAGAAAGGTGTAAAGGTGAAGCACGGGAAAAGTTGAGACTAAAATGCAGAAATTCCAAGTAAAGAAACGTTTTCACCAAGTTTGTTGAGTTCCCAAATTTTTAATACATGACGAAGCGACTAGTGCGGCTAAAGAAGAAACTGACTGGCCGTGAAGAATGGGGTATAAGTCCAAACTCAAACCAGATACAGCGTTAAAGCGCAACATGTATCGCAAGTTTCACTTTTATACATCTATGGCTTCAAACTTGAGATATAGTAAATTCGAGACCTAATATACAATCACCAAGTCAACCCAAAGTATTTATTAACATTTCGGTCAAACGTTCGGGAGAAAAAGGAGGGAATCTGCTTTCTTGCCAGAGATACATCCCTTTGTATCAGTAGCACTCATCATGTAACATGTAGACATAAAAAGATATATCTCTACAACACTCATCACGTGACTTGTAAACTCAAAGAGATATCTTTGTTGTAGGTCTCGAGGTGAAGGTATTTCAAGGTCCATAGTAAGTGCAAAGAAGGATATATTGTGGGTCTGATTTTGATTTCTTTGTGCCCCAAAATACATGCCAATAATATAATAAAAAATTATTTGCAAGACTCGTCCTAATACATGCAAGAAGAGATTCCAACTTATGACATTTGGAAATTTGCTTTGAAAACTACTATCATAGATCAAACTCATTTCTTCTGTTCTGAGTCCTGACCCATTTAATTTTTAATGCTTTCCAAAATAGAAAAAGGGCACATTGGTGCATATAAATACCCATAAATCTCCACATAACACATCCTTCATATTTTTAAGCTAGCTATCTTTGTTTAATATCTATAAATATAAGATCAATAGATCACCATGAGGTTTCTTAATGTTTTATTCACAGTTACAACAGTTGTATTTCTTATGAGCATGAACTTGCAAGAGGCTAGTGCAGGCAGGGTGTTGCATGATGAGAAAGAAAGCTTGATGAGGATGATGACGATGGGCAACTACATCGTGTTGGAGTCGAAGCAGAGGGCCGACTATCCTCCTCCCGGTGGATCTAATGGGAAGGTCCCTGCGAAGGATCTTGACGGTTCAACGATCAACCAAAGGAACTTTGCAGGCCACACAACTACTCCGCCTTCTCCACATGATGCATACCCTCATAATGCCGTGGCTAGATCACTACTCGGCGTGGCTACAGATCATTTAGTTGATTAACAATATCTACAGAAATCCCAACCTAATAAGATACATCTAATGTGAGTAGAAAATAGACGAATAAGTAGAGGGGAAAAACCCAAGTTTAATTTTTCACATTTATTTTCACTATGGCCGTACCTTTCCTTTATCCGTGTTTTCTGTTGTCTTTGTATTGCTTGTTACACACTCTACTTGAATAAGAAAACAGACGAATTCTCATACAACTATCGTATCTCTTCTTTATGCACTATGAGGGTCAAGACTATATAAGAAATTTTGTTTTTGGTTGGAGTAAGACGTTTTATTCAAACACCATGACATGGTCTAATTAACAGTTCAAAATACTCTATTCGAAAGTCAAACATAAGCATTAAGAAGAAAAGCGTTGTCAAAAGATGCTATACCTGAACACTAGCATGGAGCAAAACAAAGAAATAAACAAAAACACACATACAAGTGTTTACAATCATATCATGGAAATGTCAAGTTACACTTGGTACACTGATGCAGTGGGCCTCGGTAAAAAACCACCAGATGAAACAAATACACCTAGAAACGAGAAACCTAGTCTAGTGCAAGCTTTAGACTCATCCTGATTTGGAAAATGAACCTGAGACCTCTTCAATCCTCTCTATCTGCCAGTGTAGCCTCTTGAACGATCATAAAACATGTAATATGCTTTGCCGACCTCCCATTTGCATCGATCCCCCTGAAATCCAATGGAGTCCACCATCGCAAGCATTTAACTTCCGTGTGTCCGCCATAGGCAAATAACGAGATTCATAACACTCATTTAATGTTTATTGGAAAAGCAAATGTTTGTGCAAGTATAGAATTGTTAGTAACAACCCAAAATAACCTTGGTGCAACAACATTCCGGTGATTTATCTGGGTGAGCAGAAGGCGGTGATCAAACCTATATAATTCAGAAAATACTCAAGGCTAGCCAGGAATTTGGTTTATTTATTTTTTTTTTCAGGTAAATTATTAAAAATTTAACTCCGCCTATGTCTTACATGGCCGGTCCCAAGCCCGGATAAAGGAGGAGGGGGAGGGCGTCAGGTAGTCGACAGCCGGCACTCCATGATCACGTCGAATCCTTATGAAAATGAATCCAGAACAAAATCGCGCTAAAGCTAGGGCGTCACCCGTAAGTGGCGCGCTGTGTGGCCTGAGCACAGTGATAAGTGAGCAAGGGTCGCTGTATCTCCATCGGCACCCGGATGCAGTGTTAAATGAGCAAGGGGGCCATAGAAACTTCTTTTCGAACGACTCCACTCAAAGTTGTTTGGGAGCATATGCTCCTATCAACTTTACCCGGGACACACAAAAGAAGTACTTTGATCCTATTAGACGGGGGAGGGTGAAGAAGCTAGGACAGAAGGGTAGAGTTCAAGAGAGCAAAATGCGTTTAGGAACGTGGAATATAGGAACCTTAACGGGAAAATCTATGGAAGTAGTGGAAGTTATGGTGAGGAGAAGGATAAATATTATGTGCCTACAAGAAACTAAGTGGGTTGGTAGTAAGGCAAAGGATCTAGAAAACTCAGGGTTTAAACTTTGGTATTCGGGCACAAATAGAACGAGAAACGGTGTTGGCATCATCGTGGACAAGACCTTGGTACAAGATGTTGTAGATGTCAAGAGGGTAGGAGATAGAATCATGGCAATCAAGATTGTAATAGGACAAGAACTTATCAATGTGATTAGTGCGTACGCACCTCAAGTAGGGTTGGATACGAGTTCGAAGGAGAAATTTTGGGAAGATCTTTGAAGAAGATGAAGCATAAAAAAGCAATAGGCCCAGACGATATACCAATCGAAGTGTGGAAACTTTTGGGAGAGACAGGTATAACATGGCTCACTGACCTTTTCAATAGGATTTTGAAAACGAAGAAGATGCCAAATGAGTGGCGAACGAGCACTTTGGTGCCTATCTACAAGAATAAGGGCGACGTACAAAATTGCATGAACTATAGGGGTATTAAGCTAATGAGTCATACAATGAAGCTCTGGGAGAGAGTCATTGAGCATAGATTAAGGCAAGAGACACGGGTTTCGGACAACCAATTCGGGTTCATGCCAGGGCGCTCAACCATGGAGGCAATCTATCTCTTACGAAGACTGATGGAAAGATATAGAGATGGGAAAAAGGATTTACACATGGTCTTTATAGATTTGGAAAAAGCGTATGATAGGGTCCCAAGAGACATCCTTTGGAGGATTTTAGAGAAGAAAGGAGTACGAGTAGCATATATCCAAGCTATAAAGGATATGTATGAAGGAGCAAAGACTGCCGTAAGAACTCATGAAGGACAAACCGAAAGCTTTCCCATAACTGTAGGATTACATCAAGGCTCATCCTTAAGTCCTTACCTTTTTGCGTTGGTAATGGATAAGTTAACACGACATATTCAAGATGATATTCCTTGGTGTATGCTTTTCGCAGACGATATAGTGTTGATAGATGAAACTCAGGAAGGGGTAAATGCAAAGCTTAACCTTTGGAGAGAAGTGTTGGAATCTAAAGGTCTTCGCCTAAGCCGATCAAAGACAGAATATATGGAGTGCAAGTTCAGTGCAAATGGAGGCTAAAACGAGTTAGGGGTGAGGATCGGAGATCAAGAAATACCAAAGAGCGACCGTTTTCGTTACCTAGGATCTATCTTGCAAAAGAACGGAGAATTAGATGGAGATCTCAACCATAGAATACAAGCTGGATGGATGAAGTGGAAGAGTGCATCCGGCGTGTTGTGTGACCGCCGTATGCCACTGAAGCTCAAGGGAAAATTTTATAGGACGGCAATAAGGCCGGCGATGCTGTATGGCACAGAATGTTGGGCGGTGAAACATCAACACGTACACAAAATGGGTGTAGCGGAGATGAGGATGCTTCGTTGGATGTGTGGGCACACGAGAAAGGATAAGATTAGGAATGAGGATATCCGGGGTAAAGTAGGAGTAGCCGAAATTGAAGGAAAGATGAGAGAAAATCGGTTACGGTGGTTTGGACATGTGCAAAGAAGGCCTACTGACGTTCCGATTAGAAGATGCGACTATGGGACAGAGGTTCAGGGCCGAAGGGGTAGAGGAAGACCTAGGAAAACTTTGGAAGAGACTCTAAGAAAAGACTTAGAGTACTTGGATCTAACGAAGGACATGACACAGGATCGAGCACAATGGCGTTCTAAAATTCATATAGCCGATCCCACTCAGTGACGTGGATTTTCCAAGTCTCCAACCGAGAAGTTTTCCTCACTCGGGAAATTAAGGGAACACTACCCCAACCTACATGCTCCACTCAGAAAGCTTCAACATACAAGCTTTAACAAAAGAAAATTCAAAGAACTTAGCGAAGAAGGCTTTGGTGTATTTAACACAATACGTTGAAATGAAGGAAAACTTATTTATTGATATCCCCGATAAGCTACAAATATGTACATATACATGAGTCAAAATAAGCACACAAGAGGGAGCCTTCACAAAGGTTGCTTAGGAGAAGTCTCAGCAGTCGGTAGAGCCCCAGAAAGAGAAGGCACCGGAGGGGGATCATTTGGAGCCTCAGTACTGGACAGAACCCTAGAAGGAGGAGGCATCAGAGGTTGATCATTTGGAGCTTCATTACGCGGTACAGCCCCAGAAGACGAAGGCAATAAATGCCTTTGGAACAAACCCACAAATCTCTGATGATCAAGTAAAACCTGACCATCAGTTTCCTTCATCTGGTCAAGCTTCCTCTTCATGTTTGTAGCATAGTCATGTGCGAGCCGGTGCAACTGTTTATTCTCATGCTTAAGCCCTCTAATCTCCTTTTTGAGACTCATCACTTCAGCCGCCAATGATTCAACTTGGCGGGTTCGAGCAAATAGGCGTTGGGCCATATTAGACACAGAACCTGCACACTGAACACTGAGAGCCAGCGAATCCTTCACAGCTAACTCATCAGACCGTTTGGAAAGTAGTCTGTTATCTTTGGGAGTGAGAAGGTTCCTGGCCACCACCGCAGCGGTCATATCATTCTTCATCACGGAATCCCCAACGGTAAGAGGACCAGTAGGGGAGACGAAGGATGGGCGCCATATGTTGTCTGGAGAAGGCGGGGCTGCCTCTTCAACAAGGTTCAAGTCAAAACGACGGTCGGAGGGGCCAGACATTTTCAAAGGTGTTGAAGAGAGAAGAGGTCGGACAAATCAAGATCTTAAAAGTGCAAGAATGAAGCTTCTACTAGTGGAGATTCAAGTGTGCTTTGGAACTTAATGCCAGCCCCTATAAAAATCTGCACTCGACGAAGCTTCAGAAATCGAAGAGGCGCCTGCTCAGAAATCGAAGAGGCGTTTGCTTTCTCAAAAGCTGGGCTGCTTAGAGATCACGAGGATTGATCTCAGAAATCGAAGAGGCGTTTGCTTTCTCAAAAGTTGGGCTGCTCAAAGACCACGAAGGCCGATCTCAAAAATCGAAGAGGCGCTCGCTTTCTCAAAAGCTGGGCTCCCCAGAGACCACGAGGGCCGATCTCAGAAATCGAAGAGGCACCTACTTTTCCAGCCTTTTCCAGCCTTGTCAGCACCTGTCACACGCACACTCAGTTTTGCGGAAATTATGGGCATTCTGTCAAAGACTTCTGGGGAAGTAGAAAACACATGAATCTTACTGTTCAATCACCCACTTCCCACACGCAACAATAGCTCATGGGTACCACAGATAACTTTGCCAAAGTTCTCTGCCAAAGTTGAGCACGTGAAGCTTGCAGCTCCCACTACAT
This sequence comes from Malus domestica, assembly GCF_042453785.1. Taxonomy (NCBI): domain Eukaryota; kingdom Viridiplantae; phylum Streptophyta; class Magnoliopsida; order Rosales; family Rosaceae; genus Malus; species Malus domestica. Next base: position 32,123,531 of record NC_091665.1, read on the forward strand.
CGCTCTGACCAAGAAGGGTAAAAGAATAGCAAAGAAACAGCACTAACAAAGTTTAGACCCATAAATTTCGAAGGTCTAGCTACCATATTATTACCCACAAGGGTAAAGGAACAGTACCACTGCTGGATAATTGGAAAGTCCCTGTGTGTCAACCTCTGTGCTTCGTGGCAAGGTAGACTAGCAAACATGCCCAACCTTTACTCACATTCGAGAAAACACTCCCAATAAGATTGCTTGCTCCAAAATCGAAGAGGCACCGTCCTCCGAATCTCGAGAGCCAGACTCCCAACATGACTACTTTCTTAAAAATCGAAGAGAGGGTAAAGGAACAGTACCATTGCTGGATAATTGGAAAGTCCCTGTGTGTCAACCTCTGTGCTTCGTGGCAAGGTAGACTAGCAAACATGCCCAACCTTTACTCACATTCGAGAAAACACTCCCAACAAGATTGCTTGCTCCAAAATCGAAGAGGCACCGCCCTCCGAATCTCGAGAGCCAAACTCCCAACATGATTACTTTCTCAAAAATCGAAGAGACACTGCTCCCCGAATCTCGAGAGCCAGACCCCCAGCATGATTGCTTTCTCAAAAATCGATGAGGCATCGTTCTCCGAATCAATCGAAGAGGCGCTCGCTTTCTCAAAAGCTGGGCTGCTCAGAGACCACGAGGGCCGATCTCAGAAATCGAAGAGGCACCTACTTTTCTAGCCTTGTCAGCACCTGTCACATGCACACTCAGCTTTGCAGAAATTATGGGCATTCTGTCGAAGACTTCTGGTGAAGTAGAAAGCACATGAATCTTACTGTTCAATCACCCACTTCCCACACGCAACAATAGCTCATGGGTACCACAAATAACTTTGCCAAAGTTCTCTGCCAAAGTTGAGCACGTGAAGCTTGCAGCTCCCACTACATCGCTCTGACCAAGAAAGGTAAAAGAATAGCAAAGAAACAGTACTAACAAAAGTTTAGACACATAAATTTTGAAGGTCTAGCTACTATATTATTACCCACAACTGTAAAGGAACAGTACCACTGCTGGATAATTGGAAAGTCCCTGTGTGTCAACCTCTGTGCTTCGTGGCAAGGTAGACTAGCAAACATGCCCAACCTTTACTCACATTCGAGAAAACACTCCCAATAAGATTGCTTGCTCCAAAATCGAAGAGGCACCGTCCTCCGAATCTCGAGAGCCAGACTCCCAACATGACTACTTTCTCAAAATCGAAGAGAGGGTAAAGGAACAGTACCATTGCTGGATAATTGGAAAGTCCCTGTGTGTCAACCTTTGTGCTTCGTGGCAAGGTAGACTAGCAAACATGCTCAACCTTTACTCACATTCGAGACAACACTTCCAACAAGATTGCTTGCTCCAAAATCGAAGAGGCACCGCCCTCCGAATCTCGAGAGCCAGACTCCCAACATGATTACTTCCTCAAAAATTGAAGAGACACTGCTCTCCGAATCTCGAGAGTCATACCCCCAGCATGATTGCTTTCTCAAAAATCGAAGAGGCATCGTTCTCCGAATCTCGAGAGCCAGATACCACAGACCACTTTTTCAAAGTGCTCTGACAGAGTTAAAACATGTGAAACTGGCAGCTCCCACTACCGTGCTATGACCAAGCAGGGTAAAGGAATAGCATTACTACTTGTTGTTCGGGAGACTCCTATATATGTCGACCTCCATCCCCAACGGACAGGCAGACCTGCAAAAATGCTCAACCCTTCATCATATCTGAGAGGGCACTCCCAACGAAGCCTTTCGAAATATTCAGCTTTCTTTCCCCCCGATAATACCTTTGCAAACAAGCTATACTAGAGCAAGAATATCTCATATCATCAGGGTTAAAAGCAAGAGTATCCCATATCATGCTTTTTCCCTGTCTTTTCTTTTGGCCTTGTTTTTACCTGCAAGACAAGGAGAAAGAGAGCAATCAGTCAGCACTTGGAATCAAGCTTCCAGCCAGGAACTGACTGCCTGGAACCCCTTACCTGATTACTTACCTGGCATTGCTCTCGAGTACTCATCTTCAACATCTTATGTTTCCAGGGAAGATTCCGCATCTGCTTGAGGAACAGATAGGGCAAGTGCGAAGGATACAAGGAAGCATGTGGAGACAAGCGTAACAGCACACGTGCCGATACATTCATTACTCTGTCAAAAGCAAAAGTATCCCATATCAGCAGGGTGGAACGTACTCTAGATTTGATGGACTTGTTTTGACCCTCAAATTCTTCAGTCGGCCTTATACTCTGGAGGAAACCAGAAAACCCTCCAGCTCAGTTCAAGAATAAGCTTGTGGAAAGTTACTTCTTCAAAAGCAAAAGTATCTCATATCATCTCTTCTCATTTTTCTTCTCTTTATCCTTCATGCTGCTGCAAGATGGGGAGAAGGTGAACAATCAGTCGGAGCTCTGATTGCTTACCTTGTCTGTCACCTCTTTCAGCAGACCCCCTAGCTCGGCGACTTGGGGGACTCCTACTACATGGTTTGTATCGCGCTTGACCAAGCCTGAAACTACAAGTAAGCTTCAAGTGAAATTGATACATTACCTTGTGCATCTCCACCAGTTAAAGATACCACCCCTGGATGGAGGAAGAGTACTTCCAGAGAAGATGCCACATCTACCTATGAGACAGATAAGGCAAGTCAAAACGACACCACACTCCGATACTTAGAAGTTTCGTGATTACGAGATCATTCTCCCACAATATTTCCTAATGTCATTTGTACTAAATCATTCACTTGTACTCACTAAATGAGAGCTTGAACCTATGTACTTGTGTAAACCCTTCACAATTAATGAGAACTCTTCTATTCCGTGGACGTAGCCAATCTGGGTGAACCACGTACATCTTGTGTTTGCTTTCCTATCTCTATCCATTTATATACTTATCCACACTAATGACCGGAGCAATCTAGTGAAGATCACAAAAAGCGATCGTTTTCGCTACCTAGGATCTATCTTGCAAGAGAACGGAGAATTAGATGGAGATCTCAACCATAGAATACGAGCTGGATGGAAAGAGTGCATCCGGCGTGTTGTGTGACCGTCGTAGGCCATTGAAGCTCAAGGGAAAATTTTATAGGACGGCAATAAGGCTAGCGATGTTGTATGGCACAGAATGTTGGGTGGTGAAGCATCAACACGTACACAAAATGGGTGTAGCGGAGATGAGGATGCTTCGTGGAATGTGTGGGCACACGAGAAAGGATAAGATTGGGAATGAGGATATCCGAGGTAAAGTAGGAGTAGCCGAAATTGTAGGAAAGATGAGAGAAAATCGGCTCCGGTGATTTTGAACATGTGCAAAGAAGGCCGACTGACGCTCCGGTTCGAAGATGTGACTACGGGACAGAGGTTCAGGGCCGAAGGGGTAGAGGAAGACCTAGGACAACTTTGGAAGAGACTCTAAGAAAAGACTTAGAGTACTTGGATCTAACGGAGGACATGACACAAAACCGAGCGCAATGGCGTTCTAGGATTCATATAGCCGACCCCACTTAGTGGGAAAAGGCTTTGTTGTTGTTGTTGTTGTTGTAAATTATTAAAAATTTAAATTAAATACTCTTTCTTGATTATCAAGTAACCTCTGCTTCAGATTTTCAATTACTATGTTAGTGTCATCTAATTAATGTTATTTACAAAGCAGGTTGGGATGGGTTCATCGTTGCATAACGTTTTGGTTCATCGTCGCGCGAAGACTATTTGCATGACGAGGGTTGCCCGTAGCGCAATTTTCTGGCGCCAAACTAAGACTTTTACCGCTTTTTTCCAAACATTGCGAAATGAAGGTACACCTTTGTTGCGTTAAACAGTTTTGCACGATGGGAAGCTTCGTTGCACGAAGTCCCGTTGGGCAAAATATCATTCCGTGATGGTTCTTTGTCAACATTGCACAAAACGTTTTTGTGCAATGTAATTTGCTCCGTTGCACAAGTATATTTTTGTACTAGTGGTGTGTTCAGGGAGTTCTTTGAGTTGCCTGCAGAGGACAAGGCAAACCTCTACTCTGACGACCAGCAGTGGGTATTTTGATTGGGAAGATGTTCATCTTTGGCGCGGTTACCTACGCCACCCTTGCATCCTCTAGAAGAATACATGCACGAGTGGCCTCACAGCCTAGTAGATATATAGGTACCAAAGATATACAGATTCATGTTTTGAAAACTCCATTTTTTTGTTGCATATATATGTAACATATTTTTCTTTATCTACAAATACTAAATATTGATATGATATGTATTTGAAAGAGCTGGTTTGGGACATGTTCTACACAAGTGAGAAATGTGGCTCTGAACGTTTTGGAGCTAATCAGTGGCGGACTTGGACTCGAAACTGGGTATTTCCGGGATGAACTTTGTTTATACCATACTTAGGGCCTCCATATTTAGACCTCGTATAAATACTCGGGGGACTCAAATGTAATTATGTAATAAAGGAATGGGCAAATATGTAATAAGTGACGATCCATTATTCTATAAAAAGACTCCTCACCCTCCTCATTAAGGGAGACCATCTCTTAGGCCTAAAGCCTCCTCACATCCCCTAAGCTCTAAGCTCTCTCAAAGCTCTCACTCTCATATTCAGAGCTCTCTCTCTCCCTTAGAAATACAATATCAGTGTGGACGTAGCCCAAACTTTAGGGTGAACCACGATACATTTTGTGTTATTTACTTTCTTGCAGATTCACGGTCGGATTTACGTTGTTCCAAGACCCGCAGAAACGATACGAAAAATTGAGTCGGTTCTCTCTCAATTCTTCATCTCACCACTGTGAACCCGCAGAAACCCAAGAACCAAACAACCCAACACCCACACTCAAACACACACCCTCATTTCTTCTTAAAGCTCATTATTCTCTTGTTACATCTGTCTGTCTACAGTATCCACAATACATTCATCAGAATGTGTTCTTGCAAGCTCTCAGTAAATATGGTGCTTTTCCTTTTTTTTTTTTGTCACAACTTCTTTGATGGTCATGGCTGCCTCAGCAGATCAAGTTGGTTGCTGGGAACCCGGCTGGAACCGTCACTGCTTACCATATCCTCCCTCCGCATCTCGAAGACGCCGGCCTCGAGGACTGCGCCCTCCTACCAGACTCCATCAATGAAACCTTCCTCAAAGCAGCAACGGCCGTTAAGTCGCGCGCCACACCGATCTTCACCTCTGACGAAGATAAAGAAGCCAGACCTGAAGGAGATCGTGAGCAGCTTCTGGTCAGCAGCTTCAGACAAAGACCTCTATCTCTCTCTCCTCGGTTTTGAATCTTCAGGGGAGTTGGTTGTTTTTCAGTTGGTGCTAAATTACGCCGGCGGTGGGTCCAACGGGAAGTTAACGTGCACCGTGGGTGTTTTGCGCATGAGATGTCGCCGGGGTGCTTGATAATACCAGCGGCGTTAATTATAAGAATCCCGCGATACAAGAAGCCGGTTTAGTACCCAGAAAAACAAGTGAAAAAGATTCGATCATTGGATGGTTGGGTTTGAATCAATCGATCAGTTGGTTTTCTAAATGAACGGTCAAAAAAGCCACGCAAAGCTCACGAGTGCCCAGTCGTCGCTGCTGCAGTCATCACCAACGATTCGATCCTCCATTCACAGCCTCAACTCCGTCACGGAGGAGGACGTTTTTGCCGCCAACACCAACCACTCTGTGGGTGGAGCGTTCGGTTAGGATCTATCCTCCAACCTCCAAGCATGGGCTGCTCGCACCATTTTCCATGTGGGCGACCTTTTTGTTTTCAGTGGATGAGCTCTTGAGGAGGCTCGAGTTCGGTATAAGAACTATGTGGGCTTGCTTTGTGTCGTTCTCGCTGCGATTCCCAGCTCTCAGAAGGCAACATCCAAAACCAGTTCAATTGCTGTCGGTTTAGAATCACTGGCAGATCAAACTGAAAGTGAGAAGTTGGATGAGCAAACCTCTAAGTTGAGAAAAGAGCTTACGAACAAGAATGTGTATATCAAATTTCTCATAGATCAACTACGGGATCTTATCACTGACATACCAACGTGGCAAAGTCCTTGTTCCGTCTGAGTTCAAAAATAATCTTTCTGCAGTACGCAATGGAGATACCAAGAAAAGCAAGTGGGTGGGGTCGAAAAGGCTGTCCAAGCAGCTGTGCCCTTAATCATGTCATCAAGCGACATATCCAAAGCAGAAAGCAGAAAGAAAAGAAAAGAGAAAAGAAGAAAAGCAAAAGATAAGCTTCCTATTATTATTTCTATCGTGATTCCTTTTGTCTGCCAGGTGAAGAGACAGAGAAAGTGCAGTGGAAAATCAAAAGCAAAGCAGAAAAGCAAAAGCAAAGCAAAAAAACAAAAGCAAAAGCAAGGAATAAACACCCCACCAGAATGATGTGATTTACTTTTCTTATTTTTGACTGATGTATTTTTTCTTATCTTTCGGAGACATCTGTATAAACCCCATCAGAGGGTACAAAAAAAAATGGCAAACCCAAAATAATGGGCTGCAATGTCGTGTGGAGGGCGAAGGCCCATATGCCCAAAAGAGCCAAGCCCTATGGCTCCAAATTTATTCGGCAACCTGCTGCTATTAACACCAACCAGGTGATCAATAGTACGCCCACTACTCCAAAATTATTCGGCAACCTGCCGCTATTACCACCAACCAGGTGATCAAAAGTACGTCCAATACTTCAAAATTATACATGAGCATTACTCATGTAAATCATACATAAACATTCATGAGCATCACTCATATCAATCATACATAAACATTCATGAGCATCACTCATGTCAACATTCATGAGCATCACTCATATCAACATCCATAAGCATCACTCATGTCAATCAACATAAACATTCATGAGCATCACTCATATCAATCAGCTTCAAAAGCTTCATTCACAGCGCTTTAGCTTCAAAAGCTTCATTTACAGAGCTCTAGCTTCAAAAGCTTCATTTACAGAGTTCTAGCTTCAAAAAGCTTTAATTACAGAGCTCTAGATTTAAAAAGCTTAAATTACAAAGCTCTAGCTTCAAAAGCTTCATTTACAGAGATCTAGCTTCAAAAAGCTTAAATTACATAGCTCTAGCTTCAAAAGCTTCATTTACAAAAGCGTCAGCTTCGAAAACTTCATTTACAGAGCTCTAGCTTTAAAGCTTCACTTACAAAGCTTCACCTACAAAGCTTCAGTTCAGGGTATACAAATACTGCCTCCGAACAACCGCCACTTCGGCCCATACATGGATTCAATTTGAAGTCTCCAGCCAACAAACTCTATTGATCGAAGACTTGGGGGACTACACTATACACCATATATTGGGCCTCAACTGGGCCTCATAAAAAATACTTAAGGGACTTAGCCCATTATTTATGTACTGAGGAGCGAGCCCTTATTCTATAAAAGGGACTCCATCACTTTCATTAGAGAGCACCCATTATTTATGTACTGAGGAGCGAGCCCTTATTTTATAATAATGACTCCCTCACCATCATTAAAGAGCAACGCCACCAGCTGAGCAACCGCCTCGCCGCAAGCATCACTCATAACCCATCATTTATGTATTGAGGAGCGAACCCTTATTTTATAAAAGAGACTCCCTCACCTTCATTAGAGAGCATCAACTTTAGCCCATTATTTATGTATTGAGGAGCGAGCCTTTATTTTATAAAAGGAGCTCACTCACCATCATTAGAGAGCATCAATTTTAGCCCATTATTCATGTATTGAGGAGCGAGCCCTTATTCTATAAAAGGGACTCCCTTACCATCATTAGAGAGCATCGCTGCCTATTGAGCAACCGCCTCGCTACGAGCATCGACTCTAGCCCATCATTTATGTATTGGGGAGGGAGCCCTTATTCTATAAAAGGGACTCCCTCACCTCCAACGCCATAAGCCGAGCCAACCAAGGCAACATAAGCCACAAGTAGAGCAGCCTCGCAACATGTGCTACTTTTGGTTGAGCATTATTTCATATTGGGCACTGCCTCATATCGAGTATCAGTCCTAGACGACATCTAGTTACTTCGGCCCACATATGGACTGAATTTCAAGTCTCCAGCCAAAAGACTCTCTTGACTGAAGACTTGGGGGACTACTGTTTATACCATACTTAGAGCCTCCGTATTTAGACCTCGTATAAATACTTGGGGGAGTAATAAAGGAAGGGGCAAATATGTAACAAGTGAGGAGCCCTTATTCTATAAAATGACTCCTCACCCTCCTCATTAAGGGAGGCCAACTCTTAGGCCTGAAGCCTCCTCACATCCCCTAAGCTCTAAGCTCTCTCATTCTCATATTCAAAGCTCTCTCTCTCCCTCAAAAATACAATATCAATGTGGACGTAGCCCAAACCTTGGGGTGAACCACGATACATTTTGTGTTATTTACTTTCTTGCAGATTCACGGTCGGATTTACGTTGTTCCAAGATCCCTCCGGTTTTGTGCATCAACAAACTTCTATAAAGCCATTGATTACAAAGTGTTCATACCAATTATGCTATGAAGCATGGTATTACCGAAGTTGTACTAGAACCCTTTAAGCTCCAAGCTTGGTTGATCATCATGCAAAAACTTCAGTTGACTATTGTCTTATATAGCAATATAACTGTCTTTCTTTTTGCTTTCTGGTTCAAATTTATTTGGGTGTGGATTCATAAATATTGTAAAGTGCAGTACTTTTTATTGGAAAGTTTGAACAGTGACACCATAATTTTAGTCAAGGATTTTTTAAGATGCACGCCTGCAGAGAAAAAGGCTAGCATGAATCTGAGGAACCTAACAAATTATAAAATTAAAGTTGCAGGCTCTTCACCAGCAGCTCCATTCCATGGTACCAAGCAGTACCACCACCAACTGAATTCACACAACATTATGCAAAAATATTAATCTTCATTAAATCCAGTTCATGTATAGATATATGCAACCCATTATAAGTAAAAAAAATTATTCATAACTATTAGCTCCCTGAAACTAACATAACAGATTAAAAATTGTAAACTTAAAAAAGTAACATAATTAATAATAGGATAAGCAAACCAACAAAACACAACAACTTGAACTCTTAAATCCTAATTAACTTCAACTCGAACTCCACATCTTTCTCTTGGTAGCCTAATATTACTTCTTAACTCAATTTGCTCCTTCATTGAAGCTTTTATTCAAATCTCGTTTCAGGGTTTTCCTAGGATCAACTCCATTATTAGGAGGTTAATACTTTTTCGGTGCCGGCGGGCATGACACATCTTACAGTCGCATTAATCTGCTTCCTTTAGCTGTTGAAGTTGTTGAACCTGCTTCAAACATCTTAATTACTAAAATTGACTAAAGCGTGCACTATTATGCAACAAACAAAAAGAAGGCGAATTGAAGATGTCTAAAGCCAAATACTCAAGGAAATCTCTAGTGTGTGTTCAGAATACTAAGACCCTATATTTATACTAGTTTGTTGTGGGCTTGTTTACTTTCTTGTAAACAAAGGAAAGTCCTGAATAGGCTGGGGAAAACTTAAAGCTTTGCAAATAATAGGAATATAGTACTTAATCCTAGAAAGAAAGGGAGAGAACCTAAACACAAAGGGTAAGTCGGAAAACGGTAAGAGGAAAAATTACGACAAAAGGAACGCTTAGATAGGGTAAGAAAAATGTAAAATTAAAGCTTTTCAAACCATAACAGGAATAGTGCAGCTTCATCCTATAAAGAAAGGGAGAGAAGAACCTACAAAAAGGATACTAAGACATAATGACACACCCCTTGTTGGAAGAAACAATCAGAATACAACTTTATTGATAACAAATTATAATATACAACTGAAATAACTATAATTCAATATTGTATTACAACCAATTCGTATTGAAATATTGTAAAATAAAAGAGACAAGAAAGTAGAAAAACTGACTTGATCTAAAAGATAGAGGCCTGCAGATTTGCAGTGTCCTAAAGACAAAATCGCGCCCCTACTCCGTGCTTGTAGTTCAATGGGCGTTCGTCCCCCAAGATCCAACTATCTATAATTCAAAGTTCCAGCACCGGAACTTTGAATTCTGGCGAACCTTTGAATGCTTTCTCTTCCAAATGATATGTATCTTATATGCAGTAGATGTATATTATTATATCTCCTTTTTCGTGTTTGACCTCTTTGCTATTATATAAGATATTAGGTATCCCTTCCCAACAGGTATTAGGATGTTAAGAAATTGCCCACATAATCCAAATTCAAATTGAAGAGATAAGTATGAAAATTTGAACTTGGCTTATCCAAATACCTGTTGGGTCTTATACCAACTGACCTATATAAAATATTATTTGCACCAAATTACTATTAATATGAAGATTATAATATCAAGTATCTTGACAATATATACACTAACGATATATATATGTGACAATTTGCATACAAACTCCAACAATATCCCACATTTGTATGGAAATTGTCACAAATGAAATGCATGCAGCCTTGGAAGAGAAAAACGAAACAAAATATGCATCAGAAGAGGTGTCTTTTGGACTTGAACCTTTCTTAGTGAATACTTATTGGGTCTACCTGATGACGCATTGGATATAGATGATCTTGAATTGTTCATCTTTTTGTGATAAATCGATACAATAAGAATCACACATATTTCATTTCTACATACGTAGGTTCATACTTTTGTGTTCGTTTTGGTTCTGAACAATATCCTGGTTTCATGAGAGCTTTAGAGAATTTAGCCAAAAATATACTCATAATTGTGACCCCACATTACTTTCATATAGGTGACCACCAATTAAGAATGTTCTGCTACATTCCTCTTATACAAAGATATCGGTGTCATTAAATGTAAAATACATAACCTAAACATACTGCAGACAACACAAATTCATCCTAGGAATGGTCAAATTGTGTGTTCAACTATTGAGTCTCACTTAACCAGTTTGCCTATTGAACCTAGACCATGGGATCTCCAATCAGCTAGGTTAGGTTTTCGTCCGGTTCAACTCATTGTATTGGCTTTAGACCCATTCCCCTCGATGAAAATTTAATTTGCTCACGTGGTAGGCCTTTTGTCAAAGGATCTGCTATATTTTCCTTTGACTGCACGTAATCAATAGATATAATTCCATTTTTGAGCAATTGTCTAATTGTATTATGTCTACGTCGTATATGTCTCGACGTTCCATTGTACATCTTATTTTTTGCTCTTGCAATTGCCGCCATGCAATCACAATGTATACAAATAGCTGTTACAGGCTTCGACACCAACGAAATATCTTCCATAAAATTTCGAAGCCACTTTGCTTCATTTGCGCTCATTTCTAAAGCAATGAACTCTGATTCCATGGTTGAATGTGCTATACACGTTTGCTTGGAAGATTTCCATGCCACTGCTGCTCCTCCAAATGTGAAAACATATCCACTAGTGGATTTAGTTCCCGAGCTATCTGAAATCCAGTTTGCATCACTATATCCTTCAAGTACCGGTGGATATTTTGAATAATGCAGTCCAAAGTTCATTGTGCCTTTTAAATAGCGTAGTACTCTAACCAAAGCGTTCCAATGGTCTTTCCCTGGATTGCTTGTATATCTACTAAGTCTGCTTATGGAATATGCCAAATCAGGTCTTGTAGAGTTCATTAGGTACATTAAGCTTCCAATAACTCGTGCATATTCCAATTGGGAGACTGGATCTCCAACATGTTTTTTTAATTTGCAGTTGGGATCAAATGGAGTTACAGCAGCATTGTCATTATAATGACCAAATTTTTTAAGTATTGATTCCACATAGTGAGATTGTGTCAGTATATAACCTTCATCAATTCTTTTAATTCGAATTCCTAATATGACATCTGCAAGACCCAAGTCTTTGATGTCAAAATTATAATTCAACATCTTCTTTGTGGAATTAATAACGTCTTTATCAGTTCCCAAAATGAGCATGTCATCTACGTACAAGCATTCAATGACACACGAGTTTTTATAGATCTATACATACACACACTTATCACTTTCATTTATTTTAAATCTGTATGTAATCATTGTATGATCAAAATTTTCATGCCACATTTTTTGTGCTTGTTTTAGTCCATATAGGGACTTAACAAGTTTACAGACTTTATTCTCTTGTCCTTTCACTATGAAACCTTCTGGTTGTTCTATGTGTATTTCTTCTTCAAGTTCTCCATTTAAGAAAGCTGTCTTAACGTCCATTTGGTGTATTTCCAAATTATATAAGGCTGCAATAGAAATTAACATCATAATCGATGTAATTCTTGATACAGGCGAGTACGTATCAAAATAATCTAGCCCTTCTCTTTGTCAATAACCTTTGGCTACAAGACGCGCTTTATATTTATCTATAGAGCCGTCTGGTTTGAATTTCTTTTTGAATATCCACTTGTAACCTATCAGTTTATTACCAGGTGGTAAATCAACCAAATCCCATGTGTTATTTTGCATTATCGACTCCATTTCACTACGTATTGCCTCCTTCCAGAAAGGAGCCTCAGTAGAGGATATTGCTTCCTTAAAATTTTTTGGTTCGGCTTCTGACAAAAGAGCTATAAAGTCAGGCCCAAAGCTTTTAGGAATTTTTATTCTAGTGCTTCTTCTTGGTTCCAAGTCTATAACTTGGACATCATATGTCGGTGGAGCATCATCATGAATTTGTTCATGTGATCTCTTTTTACTAGAACTTAATTTATTATCTTTATATGGAAATATCTTCTCAAAGAACTCAGCATCAATAGATTCCAAAATTGTGTTCACATGTATATCCACAATCTCAGATTTTACAACTAAAAATATGAACGCTGCACTATTATTAGCATAGCCAATGAATGCACAATCAACAGTTTTTGGTCCGAGCTTAGTTCTCTTCGGCAAAGGAACTCGAACTTTTGCTAAACAACCCCACACTTTCAATATTTTATATGTGGGCATCCTTCCCTTCCACAATTCATAAGGAGATTGATTTGTCCTCTTATGTGGAATTTGATTTAAGATTTTGTTTGCAGTAAGCAAAGCTTCACCCCACATATTATGTGGAAGCCCAAAACTATTAAGCATGGAATTGATCATATTTTTAAAGTTCTATTTTTTCTTTCCGCTACACCGTTTTGTTGAGGCATATACGGTGCCGTCGTTTGATGTACAATTCCATGTTCATTACAAAAATCTGCAAAGGCAGAAGATTCATACTCGCCTCCTCTATCCGATCGTAGAACTTTGATTTTCTTGTTAAGTTGATTTTCAACTTCGGCTTTATATGTCTTAAACATATTCAAGGCTTCATCCTTGCTATGAACTAGATAAACATAGCAATACGTACTGCAATTGTCAATGAAAGGAATATAATAATTCTTTCCTCCTCGAGTTGGTGTTGATTTAAAGTCACATAGATCACTATGTATTAAATCAAGTAACTCACTTGACTTATTGAAAACTGATTTAAAAGTTTGTCTAGCAAACTTTGATTCAACGCATATTTCACATTTTTTATTGAAATCTATAGCATGTTTCGGTATTAATCCTAAATTAGCCATTCTATGCATTGATCGATAATTAATATGGCCTAATCTAGCATGCCAAAGTTCAATAGACTCAACAGAATAAACGGAAGCCTTATTTATATTATTAATAGAAACATCAACAATTACATTGAGTTTGAATAATCCCTCAGCCAAGCAACCCTTGCCTACAAACATTCCTCCCTTGCTAAGCACGAATTTGTCGGATTCGAACACTAACTTAAAGCCCTTGTTGCTTAACAAAGGTCCTGAAACTAAGTTCTTCCTAATTTTAGGAACATGGAGAACATTCAGCAAGGTAAGTTCCTTCCCAGAAGTGAACTTTAATACAACTCTTCCTTTTCCAACAACTTCTGCAGTGGAGGCATTCCCCATATAAAGCTTTTCACCACTTGAATTTGGTTCATAGGTAGAGAACAAGTTTTGTCCCCACAAATATGCCTCGTTGCTCCGGTGTCAATCCACCAATCATTTGTATCAGATACCATGTTGGTTTCTGAAACAACACCAACCAACATATCTCATTCAGTCACATTGGCTTCGTTGGTCTTGCCATTGTTGGTGTTTGAATTGGTAGATTTCATATCCTTTCGGAAACGACAATCTTGTGCCCTATGCCCCGGTTTTCCGCACACCCAACATGCTCCTTTGATTTTTTTGATGTCCTTTGCTTTTGGTGCATGGATAGCAGAGTTGTTTTTCTTTTTGGCATTCTTCTCCTTGTTTTTCTGGAAATGCTTTGGCCTTGGATTGCTAGCCTCAACGAAGTTGGCCTTGGCGTCCATGGAAGACGCATCAGCTTTGTCGCCTTTCCTGTGATCTTCTTCGACCCTTAGCCTGAGAATTAAATCTTCCAGAGACATCTCCCTGCGCTTATGCTTCAGGTAGATTTTAAAATCATTCCAAGATGAAGGTAGTTTTTCAATGATTGCCCCAACTTGGAAGTGTTCATTAATAGAGCATCATTCAGCATGTAAATCATGGATTAAGCATTGGAGTTCTTCAACTTGGCCCATGACAGGTTTGAAATCCACCATGTTGAATTTTAGAAATTTACCAATGATAAACTTCTTTGATCCAGCATCTTCAGTGATATATTTCTTGGTCAGTGAATCCCAAAGGTCCTTGGCAGTCTTGCATGATGAATATACATCATACAGACAATCGTCCAGCCCATTCAAAATATAGTTTCTACAAAGAAACTCAGAGTGAGTCCAAGCGTCTATTGCAGACAACATGTCGTTATTCGCTGGTAGTTCAGTTACCACATGAGCCTTCTCCTTCACAACATGGGCTAGGTTCACTGATATTTGATCCATCATAACAATTTCTGTCTTTAGATTGTTGGAAGAAACAATCAGAATACAACTTTATTGATAACAAATTATAATATACAACTGAAATAACTATAATCCAATATTGTATTACAACCAATTCGTATTGAAATATTGTAAAATAAAAGAGACAAGAAAGTAGAAAAACTGACTTGATCGAAAAGATAGAGGCCTGCAGATTTGCAGTGTCCTAAAGACAGAATTGCGCCCCTACTCCGTGCTTGTAGTTCAATGGGCGTTCGTCCCCCAAGATCCAACTATCTATAATTCAAAGTTCCAGCACCGGAACTTTGAATTCTGGCGAACCTTTGAATGCTTTCTCTTCCAAATGATATGTATCTTATATGCAGTAGATGTATATTATTATATCTCATTTTTCGTGTCTGACCTCTTTGCTATTATATAAGATATTAGGTATCCCTTCCCAACAGGTATTAGGAAGTTAAGAAACTGCCTGCATAATCCAAATTCAAATTGAAGAGATAAGTATGAAAATTTGAATTTGGCTTATCCAAATACCTGTTGGGTCTTATACCAACTGACCTATATAAAATATTATTTGCACCAAATTACTATTAATATGAAGATTATAATATCAAGTATCTTGACAATATATACACTAACGATATATATATATGTGACAATTTGCATACAAACTCCAACAACCCCGACCGGAATTGAAGCATGCTGGCCGTCATGTGAGGGTGACGTAGCCATGTGCATAGTGCGGAACCAATAAAGATAAGAGTTATACGATAAATAAAAACCGAAAGTTACTAAAGTGCAAAAAATAACCGGAAGTGCTAAGAGTGAAATACAAGTGTAAATACACCTAATCAGAGCGTAGAAAGTCTCGGTGCAGTCTAGTAGGACAAGTACTAGTCATACAATACCATAAGTTGTTCTACAATTATTTTAATATGTCAGAACCGCCTGAATCCTTGTACGTCACCAACAGCAACCTACCTAAAACCTGGAAGGACGCAAAACAGAAAACGTGAGTGGGCAAAAACAAATGTTTTACAAAACCATTTCATTTCTCAACAGTTCTAACCCCTCGCCGTAAAACATGTATAATTTTTCCCAGAAATAGAATATAAGCATATGCATAAATGTATATATAATTATCTCAATTCAAATCATGCCTCACATAATCATATTCATAAGCATGCCATGCCAAGATATAAACAGAATAAGTAATTTAGGTGAGAATAAATACATGGAAGATGACATATTAGCCGGTACCTCTACATAAGTCTGTACGGCTAAATTCATAGGTCATTAGTCAATCTAGCCAGAGTCACTATTATGACCTATACGGCACTACACTGCACATAAGTCAGAACCACTAAAAGGTCTGTACGACAAGACTGGGTGTAATATAATTATGCTCAATACCACGCTCTTATGATAGCTGGACGATAAGTTGCTAGTCACCTACGAGTCGAAACCACCGATGATAGTCTGTACGACAAGACTGTGCACCTAAATTGGATCCAATATGAGCATATGGTGCATGAGGTGACATTATAATAACAGACTTGTACCATATCTTAGGCTAATTATTAAGACCCTAGGTGCAGGTTTATAAGCTCAATACTTCTCAAATAATTATAACCGTTAATCACATTCAAAATTCATAACTCACCTGGGCTTACCTGAGCGTCCCCAGCACCACAATTATATATTATGCATCATATACTAATTCATATACAAAATATAATTTATATGCATGGCAGTCAAGGCATACTTTCATTTAAACGCATTTTTTGGAAAAATATCAAGTACATAAGTATATACTGAAAACCAAAAGCTCACTCACTGGTATGTCGAAGGGTCGTAGCCCCCGAGTCACCCTTGACTACGCTCGTCCTCGGGATAAGCCTCCCCTATATGCGAAATAACTATAAAAATGTTATTTAAAGCTCATAGACAAAACTAGCTAATAATTTCTCATACAATGCTCAAATGGGGTGTTTGAATATACCAACGTGATCTACGCAACCTCACGAACATCTCCATATTTTTAAAATAATTTTCCGACCACCCATGTGCGGCCACGTGCCGGCGAGTGCACGGCAATACGCGCGGCCACGCGTAGGGAACCCTAACGGAAACCCTAACTGCCATTAGGAATATTCTGTTAAATAGTAACAGAATTCGTTAGTTTTACCTGACGACGTCGGAATATTTCGTCAACTTTGACGGAATATTTTATCTTCTTCTCCGGCTAGCCTCGCCGGTCGCCGCTTGCCAGAAACTGAATTTTTTTCTAAACCTTTATATCTCAGTCGATTTTCATCCAAATTCCATGAAACTAGAACCAAAATGATCCTTATCTAAAGCTCCCTAGAAGCTTAAAACTTCTTAAAAACCCTGCAATATTTAGTGCATGAAATATGGGGTTATGGTTTCTCGGGTTTTTGAGGGTTTCAAGATCTAAAAATGGTACGAATGGACTCAGGAGCTTGTAGGGAACAAGAATATTACCTTTTGAACGTCGATCCGTGCGTGAAAGCTTGGGTTCGAAGTTCATCTGCATAGGGAGAAAGGAGAGAGAGTGAGTCTGAGGAAGAGAGAGCACGGGAGAGAAGAGAGAGAGAGAGAGAGTTTGTGTGTGTGTGTGGTCCACGTGGGTCACCAACCAACCAAGGAATACACTTTAAGTCCTAAGTGTTCCAAAACTTAGGAAAATTTAGAATTTGTCCAAAAATTAAGAAAAAACACAAGTTTGGACCACCTCTAACATGCCTAATACACACCACAACACTCACGTCCAAGGGTAAAATAGTCAATTCACATCATCGATAATTTATTTCGGGACGGGCTGTGACACATAAATTATAACATTATAATTAATTATAGTATGGTTATAAATTTTCTATTTTAATAAATTAAATATATTATTAAATATAAAAATATTATTAATTATTAAATAAATAATATAATTATTGGGAAAAACTTATAATTTCTTTCAAACTTAATATTATATGATTGTTGAATGTTAATGCATAATGAAGATTTATAATTAAATTTATTGCACATGTGGCATAATCTTATTGAGTGTTAAGATCACATATGTTTTAGGAGGCGGCCTATAAAGTTTCAGAGAGAAGAGAGTTTACAAGTCAAAGTAGAACGAATTTTGAGTTTCAGGGAGTAAAGCATGCGCGCTGACTTTTGAGTTATACGGGTCAAGGTGAGATCAAAATGTAGTTCCAGAGGCATAGCTAAAAATAAGCCTTAACTATATATGGGGTTTCCTTATTTTTTTTTTTCCAAGCATAGAATCGTCTTTTAAAGGATGAAGTGAAAGTGAATTAAAACCTTAAGGGGATGTTAGTGTTATTTTTCAAACATGAGGGATTTTGTGAAAATACGATAAACCTCATGGGGTCTTAGTGTTATTAACTCTTCATTAAACTCATAACATGAGATTAATTAATGAGTCATCATGCGTTATTTCTTATAGCACAAATTAAATAGAGTCCCTACATGGGTATAATAGTCACATATTTTATTTTAGAAGTTTACATTTCAAAATTCAAATTGTGCACTCCTGATAATAGTATTTTTCTCCTATATATAAAAATTACTCCTATATATAAAAATTATGGAGTGCACAGTTAGAGTTTGGAGTGACAATGACTTGAAGAGAAAAACCCTACACCAAGCAGGTCAATCCAACAATTCCTATATTTTATTTCACTTTTGTCCCGTAGGTAACCATGCCAACTGCCAAGGCCGGCACTATCTTTATTCCAACTCTGATAGAACAAAGTCCACTTTATATGTGCACTAGTTTTACCTTTCATTGTGAGGCTAGATACGATTTGAGAAATGGAGAAGCTTGTTTCAAACTGGTACAACAAGCGAACCTTGCCCGAGAATTACATATTCCCACCAGACGCAAGACCCGGGAAGCTTGCTACCGCTCCTTCGTGCGACAACATTCCAGTGATTGATCTGGGCGGTGATCAAACCTGTATAATTCAGCAAATACTCAAGGCTAGCCACGAATATGGGTTTTTTCAGGTAACTTATTGGGACTTCAAACTAAATACTCTTCCTTGATCATCAACTAATGCTATTTATAAAGCAGGTTATCAACCATGGAATATCAGAAAGCTTGTTGAAGGACACAATGGGTGTGTTCAAGGAGTTCTTTGAGTTGCCTGCAGAGGACAAGGCAGCTGTCTACTCTGAGGACCCAAAAAAAATATGTAGACTCTTTACCAGCAGTGGAAATTATGATTGGGAAGATGTTCATCTTTGGCGTGATAACCTACGACACCCTTGTCTTCCTTTAGAGGAGAGCATGAAGCATTGGCCTCAACAGCCAAGTACTTATCGGTAAGTAATTAAGATCGATCTACCAAATTAAGATATATAGAGCTTGTATTAGCTAAAAGTGATTTTTGAGATTTTTGACAGCCAAAAGTGCTTCTGACACGTGTTAGAAAATGTCAGGGAAACGATTTCTCACATGCCTCTTTTCTCCTCTTACACATCCATTTTCATATATGTCTATTAACTCTCCTTGATTTATTCAATTTGACAGTTAGAATCAAGGGTGTGTAAAGAGAGAAAAGAGGTGTGTGGAAATCATTCTCCAAAACTTAAAAACTCTTTTTACATAAGCCCCAGGAAGCACTTCCAATGATTTTTAATAAAAATGGCTACATCTTTATGAGCAGACGTTCTACCTACATAAAAGATCTTATAGATTCATGTTTTGAAATCTCCCTTTGTTTTTGTTACATATATATGTATGATATGCTTCTGTATCTTCAAGGATTAATTAGTGATGTTATGTATTTCAGAGAGCTTGTTGGGACATGTTCCTCACAAGTGAGGAAACTGGCTCTGAACATTTTGGAGCTAATCAGTGAAGGACTTGGGCTTGGAACTGGGTATTTTAGAGATGAACTTTTGAAAAATATGTTACTCTTTGTTAATCATTACCCGCCTTGCTCAGACCCAAGTTTGACATTAGGTGTATCTAAGCACTGTGATCCAAACCTCATAACCATTTTACATCAAGAAGAACACGTAAATGGACTTCAAGTTTTCAAAGACGGGGAATGGATTTGTGTGAAGCCTCTTTCTGATGCACTTGTGATTAACATAGGCTATCAGTTACAGGTACATCAGTAGATTCAGTACCCTTCTTTACGCTGAAGATTATTTCGCTGGTATTATTGATTCTGTATTACCATCTATACTTGACTACATAGCGCTGTCAATATCATGTCGAAATAGGGGCCTGATAGTAGTTCCATAAATATGTTCATCAACCTTCTCTTAATTACCATATGACAAACTATTTTTTTTATGGTATGGGGGATGTAGATAATCAGTAATGGGAAGCTGAAAAGTGCTGAACATCGGGCAGTGACGAGTTCAAGTAATGCCCGGACATCTGCTGCATTTTTCATCACACCTTCAGACGATTGCATTGTAGAACCTGCTGGAGATCTTATTAATGCAAGCAATCCACAACTCTTTAGATCCTTTCGATACAAAGAGTTCATTATGAACTATCTTACGAAGCAGGGCAAAACTGAAGTTGTACTAGAACCCTTTAAGCTCCATGCTTAGTTAATTATGAAGCTGTGACTGGGGAAAACACAAATTTATTTGGGTGGCAATGGTCTCAAATTTATTTGGGTGGATTAATAAATATTGTAAAATTTGTTAAATAGAGTACTTTTTATTGGAAGTACTACATATGTACTAGTATTTGTGTTCAACCATTGCGAATTATGATTGACATTAATTAATCATTAAGTTATTTAGAGTTTGAATTCTTCCTTTGATCATCAAGTTACCATTGTTCAAATACTTCTTTGAGTTGTCTGCATGCAGAAGAACGCTTACCAAATTGGTCTCAACAGCCAATTAGATATCGGTAAGAAGGAGCCGCCGGGCAGTACCATGGCACAGTACCACGACAACTAATTGAATACCAACATATACAAGAGTTTCTCTTGGATCTATAGATATGTCAAACCCATCACATAAAACAAGAAGTAAAATCTTTATTCAAAACTGTTATCAGTTCCTCTTACATAAGTACCCATAACAAACAAGCAAAAAGAAATATTATTTCATAAAAGTAACATATAACGAATCAAACTCCTAAGTTCTAAATAATCTCAACTTGAAACTTTATCCTTCTCTTGGTAGCCCTAATATTACTTCTTTAACTCAATTTGCTCCTTCATTGAACCTTTTATTCACATCACGTTGTGGAGCTCTCTTAAGATCAACTCTATTATTGGGAGGTCGGTACTTTTTTGGTGCTGGCGGGCATGACACGTCTTGTGGGCGTATGAATTTGCTTCCTTTAGTTGTTGGAGTTGTTGAGCCTACTTCAGACATCTTGATAATTAAAATCGACTCAAGCTACACTTTCGCACCAAACAAACACCAGGCAAATTGAAGCACACTGTATTATATTCTCCGTAGGCTAACCATTCATGCTTGACCTGAATGTTAGATTCAGGTAGTTTTTCTCTTATCTTTAGTTTTTGTGTTTTTTTTATTTTTTTGTTTAAGCTCAGGCTTGAAGTAACATTCATTGTTATGTTCTGCTAGTGACAATAATTGCTGAAATTTTTTAGATTGACGGGCCTAGGAGGGCCCACTATAACGACATCAATACTGTCTCCAACTTTACCACCTACCCAATCCATCAGGTGTGAGGTTTTATCACAGAATGTCTCGGTATTGGTTAGAGTAGGATAATCGTATTTAAAACCACTCTTGTTGACTTCCCCAACCGATATGGGATTGCCAACATGCCCCCTCACGTGAAACCCCATTTAGTGGTTCACACGTAGATCCACACATCGGCAATTGAAACTCAGAGGTCGGCTCCAATGGAGTCCAAACTTGTTTTCAATCTTTTTCAGGAAGGGACTCTTAAGAACTTAGAGACCGACTCTAATCTAAGAGTCCAAGCTTGTTTCCAAGCCTACACTTCCTGGTGACAATCCTTTGGCTTGCACGGGCTAATAACCATGGGTTCTGATACCATGTTGAAATTTTTAGATCAAAGGATCCGGGGGGCTCACTCTAACGACATCGATACTGTGCTCAACTCACCACTTGCCCAATCCGTTAAGTGTGGGGTTTTACTACAAAAGACCTCGGTATTAGTTAGAGTATGGTAATCATATTTAAAGCCAGTTCAAGTTGAAGTGTTGTTGTTCTGCATTGTCGGTATCATTATTGGATCTGTTTGAATTGGATGTCAATTAAGTTCAGTTTAGTGGGTAAGAGTTGGGTTTCGAATGAACTAAATGTGTGATCTAGATAGGGAGTACTTGGTGCTGCCTCATATTCTGCGTGTATAGATGCTTATTACATTTTCTGAGACCTCACTGATTGGGAATTTATCTTTGTTGATTAACAGAAATTTGACCAAGAGGTGTGCCAAAAACTTGTCTTTCTGGATTTCCGTAATTGGGATATAGGGTTAGTGCTTGTGTTTCTAGACCATGCGAATGGGGAGTGTACGCTTTTCCGTAACTCGGAGAGGGAGGGAAATCAACATGCAGAGTTGCTACGATGGTCTAGTCCAGACCCAAGTACCCACCCAGGGACATTCCGGAAGAAGTTTGTTATAAATGTTGTGAAATCAGGGTATAAGAATTTGGATAGAGTATGGCCATTGTTTTCTTGCACCATGGGAAAAATATGTGTTGTATGTGCAAGTGTGTGAGAGAGAGAGTCGGGGAGAGAGAAATCTGACTGAAAGTATCAAGATTTTATTTGATTATGAAACCTAATGTGCTAATACTTGCTCTTAATGATTTTTTGTAAGAATATCCGAGGCATTGTGGCTTGGTGGAAATCTTTAGGTGGCTTGGCCGTATGTGATATATGACTCCACTTTAATTCTGTGGATTTTTCCGGAAAGAAACAACTAAGGGAGGGTACGCTCTTGAACTCGTTCTGATTTGCTATGACTTCGTTTGCGTTTATGCTTTTTCAGGATGAATGCTACTATCTATATTTTTCACCACAAGGTGAATGCAGAAGACACAGCTTGAAATCTTCATGTGCTCATTTATATTGAACTACGAAAAACTTATTATTCTGGTTACAGAAAAGTTTTAAAGTTTCACAATTTGAGGGATACGTGATGACTTCATTTGGATGGTTATGGCAATTTAAATTTATGACTTAAATGGCACAGGTTCTACCAGAACATAACGCAACGATGTTTTAGTTTACTTTTTCTATTTGATTGATTGTGGTTCACACAAGCGAAAATCTTGTTTATCTTTCTTAAGTAATATATTAAAAATGTTGAGAAATGCATGGTTTTATGGGACTATCAGTAGTTTAGTACAAGTAATTCTCTTATGGGATTACATTCTTTTATGTTCACTATTGTGTATGCTTATTGATGTCTTTTTGGACGCATGCATCTGCCCCTAGTTTATGTCCTTTGAATTTCTTCCTCGTTGTTATTTATTTGATCTTTGAATGATAATTTTACTTTTTGCTTATGTTGCTTCCACATAATAGTTGAAGTGTTGCTGTCTACTGCATTTCAGATATGACATGGCTTCAAACCGTTGGCGTAAGAAGTCACGTATACCAAGACAGGTCCCATGCGACTCAGCATTTGGATTTGTTGTATTGAATGGAGAGTCGCATGTAATAACCCTTTTGAAGGCAGCTGAATCAGCAGAAATCCGAAGGTCGCAACTGCATAAGAGAGCGGGAACACTTTATATCCAAATCTACCATCCTAAGAAGAATACATTGAGATCTCTCATAACAAAGTCACCTTTCCATTACAGCTTGGATTTCAATACTGCAGTTATGGGCACCATTCGCTTGTGAATCTCGATTCTTATTGCTTGTACTTGTGTTGTGTTGTGTTGATAATTGTACCGATTGATGTGCAGCGCTGTCTATATTGGTTCATCGGGGTCATTGCTGCTAGCATATTTGTATAGTCTTGAATGTACAGCTAGCAGACCGATACAAATACCCCACCTGTTAGTAAAACGGTAATTAGACAAGGTTGAATACATTTGAGTTTCATATATTGTATCAGTTCCTTTTCCAGAGAACAGATAATTATGTGTGTGTGTGTGTGTGTGTGTGTGTAATTAAGTCCTGTTGAATAGCTTTGTTGCTTGTGCACCAATCAATCTTTCCCCTTTTCGTGTTACATCTATAGTTGATCTGTTTATTATGATTTCCAAGTCCGGTTTCTGGGTTTGTAGCTTCATCGAGTATTTACTCTGCCGTACTTATGATACTTTACAACCAAGGACAGAATCAGACTCTCATTTCCCCCTCACTTTTGAGAACAGTAAAATGGCTCGTGTTAGGAACTCTAGTCGTTTTCCCATCAAATGAAGTCTTTTCGGAAATTTAAAAAAAAAAAAAAAAAAAAAAAAAAGAAATTCGTGTAACAAGTGAAGTCTTTTCGGAAGTTCCGATCAACTAAAAGAAAGGTGTAAAAGTGAAGCGTGGGCAAAAGTTGAGACCAAAATGCAGAAATTCCAAGTAAAGAAACGTTTCCACCAAGTTTGTAATACATGACGGAGCAACTAGTGCGGCTAAAGAAGAACTAACTGGCCGTGAAGAATGGGGTATAAGTCCAGACTTAAACCAGATACAGCGTTAAACCGCAACATGTATCGCAAGTTTCACTTTTACACATCTATGACTTCAAACCTGAGATATAGTAGATTCAAAGTCCTAACATACAACCGTAAGTCAACCCAAAATATTTTATTAACATTTTGGCCAAAAGTTCGGGAGAAAAAAGAGGGAATCTTCTTTCTTGCCAGAGATACATCCCTTTTTATTAGTCGCACTAATCATGTGACATATAAACATAAAAAGATATATCTCTACAACATTCATCATGTGTAAACGTAAGGAGATATCTCTGTTGTAGGTCTCAAAGTGAAGGCGTTGCAAGGTCCATAGTAAGTGCAAAGACGCATATACTGTGGGTCTGATTTTGATTTCTTTGTCCCCCAAAATGCATGCCAATAATATAATGAAAAATTATTTGTAAGACTCGTGCTAATACATGTAAGGAGAGATTCAAACTTAAGAAATTTGAAAATTTTGCTTTGAATACTACTATCATAGATCAAACTCATTTTTTCTGTTATGAGTCCTGACCCATTCAAATTTTAATGCTGTCCACAATAGAAAAAGAGCACATTGGTGCTTATAAATACCCATATATCTAACCCTCCACATAACACATCCTTCATATTTTTAAGCTAGCTATCTTTGTTTAATATCCATAAATATAAGATCAATAGATCACCATGAGGTTTCTTAATGTTTTATTCACAGTTACAACAGTTGTATTTCTCATGAGCATGAACTTGCATGAGGCTAGTGCAGGCAGGGTGTTGCATGATGAGAAAGAAAACTTGATGACGATGGGCAACTACATCGTGTTGGAGTCGAAGCAGAGGGCCGACCATCCTCCTCCTGGTGGATCTAATCCGAAGGTCCCTGCTATGTCGAATGATCTTGACAGTTCAACGATCAACCAAAGGAACTTTGCAGGCCACACAACTACTCCGCCTTCTCCACATGATGTATACCCCCATAATGCCGTGGCTACAGATCATAAATCATTTAGTTGATTAACAATATCTACAGAAATCCCAACCTAATACGATGCATCAATGTGATGGAAAATACACGAATAAGTAGAGGGGAAAAACCTAGTTTAATTTTTCACATTTATTTTCATTATACCTTTCTTTTATCTGTGTTTCTTCTTGAATAAAAAAAATAGCGAATTCTCATGCAACTATCTTATTTCTTCTTTATGCAGTATGAGTGTTGAGACTGTATGAGAATTTTTTTTTTTTTTTTTGGTGGGAATAAGACGTTAGTTTAAAATACTCCATTTGAAAGTCAACATAAGCATTCGGAACAAAAGCATCGTCAAAAGATGCGCTGCCCGAACACTATCATGGGGCAAAACAAAGAAATAAACAAAAACACATACAAGTGTTTACAATCATATCGTGGAAATGTCAAGTTACACTTGATACACTGCTGCAGTGATCCTCGGTAAAAAACCACCACATGAGAGAAATACACCTATCCATCTTTAGACTCATCCGGATTAGGAAAATACAGCTATCTATCTTTACAAATGAGACGAGAAAACAAGTATAGCGCAAGCTTTAGACTCATCCGGATTAGGAAAAGGAACCTGAGACCTCTTCAATCCTATCTATCTTCCAGTGTAGCTTCTTGAAGGATCATAAAAAATGTAATGCTTTGCCGACCTCTCATCTGCATCCCACTGAAATCCGATGGAGTCCACCATCACAACCATTTTAACTTTCCGGCGTCCGCCATAGGCAAATAACGAGATTCATAACACTCGTTTAATGTTTATTGTGAAAAGGCAAATGTTTGTGCAGGTATAGAATTGTTCGTGACAACCCAAAATAACCTTGGTGCAACGACATTTCGCATGATCTGGGTAGAGCAGAAGGCGGTGATCAAACCTATGTAATTCAGAAGATACTTAAGGCTAGCCAGGAATTTGGGTTTTAAATTTTTTCAGGTAAATTATTAAGAAGTCAAATTAAATACTATTCCTTGATCAAGTAACCTTTGCTTCAAATTTTCAATACTA